>NC_057805.1:236088869-236244953 GCF_018294505.1 Triticum aestivum
AGAACGGCTGCTTAATCTATGAATGAAATCTATGCTTAATTACTGAATTTTAGTTGCAAAAATTAGATATTGCTAGTGATTTTTAGCTTCATATTTTGAAAAATCGCAGTGTTACAAGGATTGAAAAATCTTACCAAATTGTTTGTACGTGGTTCCACACGGGTCATCCAAAACAACCGTTTGCGTTGAAGGGATGCACCAATCCTGCGCTGCTCTCACTTTGCATATGGGTGTTCTATCTAAAAGGTTTGCGATCAAGAGCTGCACAAATCCCGCTCGGCATATTTTCTCTTGGCTTCATGGGGAAGTTGTCGCTTTGCATACGGGTGTTCTAACTAAAACGTTTGCAATGAGTGTTTTATATTTAAAAGGCGAATTAAACTGCGGCTTGGGTGCCATTAATGGAGAGGATGCGAGCAAGGTGGGCGGCCATGGAAGTCAAAGGGCTCGCTTCCCAGTGAGCCTGCACAGCATACAGCTCGCACGCTTCCCGATGAGCCTGCGCACTGAAGGACACCTTGCACGCCTCTCGGTCAGCCTCCGCACTGGACGGCGCTCGCACACCTCCCGTTCAGTCAAGGTCAAGCAGCTGTCCGCACGGCACCTCCTATAGCCATTAAAACCAAGACACGTGGCGTCACGTGAATGGTTAATAGAATTTTGGATTTACTAGAATTTAAAAACCAGGCATCTCAATGTTTTGCCTGCAATCAACGGTGCCCTGGTGTTTGAAATTCATTCCCATTTCTTGCATGGGACCTAAGCATGCACCCAAGGACACATATTTGATTTTTCAACCAATTTATATGCACTGGAGCATGTGCATGTAGTTCAAATTTGAATTATGCACATAAAATGAATTGAAAACTCAGTTAATGCATAAAAGTGTCCAAACAAACCCCGAAAAATCACAAAAAATCACACAACACTCCTGTTGTTCTATGTTGACACAAGAAAAAAATTTGAAAGCAATACGAGGCAAAGGATATCGTTTCGTCCACAAAGGTGGGACGTTCCCTACCGAAAACCATCATGCTTGTTGTGAGAAGGTCCGGTATTTGAGAAGCATATACCCAAACCTGCCCCAAACGGGACAAAATTTGTACCACGGCATGCTGATGCCGCTCCATGATAGCATGCCAAGTTTCATGAATTTCAGACGAGTTTTGGATTTACTAGAATTTAAAAACCATGCATCTCAATGTTTTGCCGGCAATCAACGGTGCCCTGGTGTTTGAAATTCATTCCCATTTCTTGCATGGGACCTAAGGATGCACCCAAGGACACATATTTGATTTTTTCAACCAATTTATATGCGCTGGAGCATGTGCATGTAGTTCAAATTTGAATTGTGCACATAAAATGTATGGAAAACTCAGTTAATGCATAAAAATGTCCAAGCGAACCCCGAAAAATCACAAAAAATCACGCAACACTCCTGTTGTTCTATGTTGACAAGAGGAAAAAATTTGAAAGCAATAAGAGGCAATGGATATCGTTTCGTCCACAAAGGTGGGACGTTCCCTACCGAAAACCATCATGCTTGTTGTGAGAAGCTTCGGTTTGTGAGAAGCATATACCCAAACCTTCCCCAAACGGGACAAATTTTGTACCACGGCATGTTGATGCCGCCCCATGATAGCATGCCAAGTTTCATGAATTACAGACGAGTTTTGGATTTACTAGAATTTAAAAACCAGGCATCTCAATGTTTTGCCGGCAGTCAACGGTGCCCCGGTGTTTGAAATTCATACCCATTTCTTGCATGGGACCTAAGCATGCACCCAAGGACGCAGATTTGATTTTCAACCAATTTATATGCACTCGACCATGTGCATGTAGTTCAAATTTGAATTGTGCACATAAAATGCATTGAAAACTCAGCTAATGCATAAAAATGTCCAAACGAACCCCGAAAAATCACAAAAAATCACACAACACTCCTGTTGTTCTATGTTGACACGAGAAAAAAATTGGAAAGCAATAAGAGGCAATGGATATCGTTTCTTCCACAAAGGTGGGACGTTCCCTACTGAAAACCATCATGCTTGTTGTGAGAAGCTCCGGTTTGTGAGAAGCATATACCCAAACCTGCCCCAAACGGGACAAAATTTGTACCACGACATGTTGATGCCGCTCCATGATAGCATGCCAAGTTTCATGAATTTCAGACGAGTTTTGGATTTACTAGAATTTAAAAACCACGCATCTCAATGTTTTGCCGTTAATCAATGGTGCCACGGTGTTTGAAATTCATTCCCATTTCTTGCATGGGACCTAAGGATGCACCCAAGGACACAGATTTGATTTTTCAACCAATTTATATGCACTGGAGCATGTGCATGTAGTTCAAATTTGAATTGTTCACCTGAAATGGCTAGAAAACCAGTTTAATGCATAGAAATGTTCAAACGAACCCTAGAAAATCACAAAAATCACACAACACTCTTGTTGTTCTATGTGGACACAAGAAAAAAATTAAAGCAATAAGAGGCAATGTATATCATTTCGTCCCCAAAGGTGGGACGTTCCCTACCGAAAACCATCACGCTTGTTGTGAGAAGCTCCGGTTTGTGAGAAGCATATACCCAAACCTGCCCCAAATGGGACAAAATTTGTACCACGACATGTTGATGCCGCTCCATGATAGCATGCCAAGTTTCATAAATTTCAGACGAGTTTTGGATTTACTAGAATTTAAAAACCAGGCATTTCAATGTTTTGCCGGCAATCAAAGGTGCCCCGCTGTTTGAAATTCATTCCCAGTTCTTGCATGAGACCTAAGCATGCACCCAAGGACACATATTTGATTTTTCAACCAATTTATATGCACTGGAGCATGTAGTTCAAATTTGAATTGTTCACCTGAAATGGCTAGAAAACCAATTTAATGTATAAAATGTTCAAACGAACCCTGAATAATTCCAATTCTTTTATGACACACATATAGCTGCATGTTCACTCCAGATAAAAGGTCTAGCAATTCAAACACCGTCCATTGCCGCTGTAACCCCATTATGTAATTTAAATCAAGATGAAAAATCAAGTAGATCGCACACAGTTTATTATCAGCAACCGTGTGAGATGTAGTACAAAATATCTTGGAGCACCGCCGGTGTATAGTACGCCTATGGCTTACGCGAGAAGGTGCGTCGGCTACAGTCCACAGCCGGCGTCTCAAACACACTATCTCGCTCCCCAAATATCATTTCACTTTTCAATTGTCGCCGGTGAAAGATGGGCACATGGACCCGCGTCGTGAGGGCAACCTCGGTGGCCCACTCCGGCGAGAGCGCGTCCGCAGCCGCCATGCGCGTGCTAACAAGGTGCATGAGCACGGCCACAATTTGCGATCGGGCGGCAAAGGCAGCCCAAACGTCCGCTGTTGCTTCTCAGGTGGCGGCACCAACATCTGCCTTGGGGATAGCAACTGGCGAGAGCGGCACAGCAGCTGTCCGTTCGGCAGCGGCGGCCTTAACCCTAATGGAGGCCGCCCACGACCATGTCGAGGCTGCCCATGCCCAGCTCCTGGCGGTCACCGCATAAATCGAACGAAGCTTCTCCGACAACGGTCGGCAACCCACGACCAAAGAGGAGGCAATCGCCGAGAGCGTTCGAGCAGCTGTCCGTTCCTCCGCCGCATACCTTGCGACGACGAAGCCCGTCCAAGCCCAGATCGCGTCCGCCCACGCCCAGCTCGTGGCAGCCTTTTCCAAAGAGATGGCGGACGCGGATGGCAAGATGCTTGGAGAGTATGGTGTGATGGATGCCATGGAGCCCCTTCCCCAGGAGACCGTCGAGCGCGAGCTGGACATGGAGGCGGCAGCGGAGATCGACGAGCACCAGCTGTAGTAGTACTCTATGTTTTGTTTAATTAAGAGCGCCGGTCTTTAATTTGTTAGGGTAATGTTTAGGTCAGCTAGCTCTGTTTAATTGCTGAACTTGCTCGATTAAGAAGTGTGGGTGTGCTGTAGTCTCCTTTGTGTACCAAAATTATGCAATGACGTGGATGACCACTGTAACCATGGAAATTCGAACCAAAACTTTTGACGTTCAAACTTATCATACACGGGATTAAGCTACCTGAATCGTTTGTGATGTCCACATATCGTACACAGTTCTGAATAAGGGACTGTGTCTGATACTCTGATGACACTTTGCACGCCAGTTTTTTGGCTGAAGCGATTCCAAATTTTCTGCTTCCGTGGAAATATCTACCTCCCCGCCCATCCTCCTTACCAAAAGCCACATTTCCCTCTTTCTGCCTTCCTTCCCAAGTTGAAACCTTCACTCTTTTCTTGCAGCATCGCCACCTCCTCGCCGGCGACCCTCCTTCACACTGCTCGGCCTCCTCTATCCAGGCAGGTAATCCACACCCGACCCCCATCCTCCTACTCCTTCCACATCCCACATGCCCCGACCGCCGGCGCGAGCGCGACACCTTCCACCCAAATCACCGACCCCTCCACCAAATAAGCGCTAGCCTAAGCCATGGTGAATGCAGTATAGCCAGGACCTCACGGAGCATTTGGCAGGGGAGAAGCAAATCGCGGCCGCACGCGGGGATGAGGTCGCGATGGTGTGACACCCCAAAATTTTGACCTTGTTTTATTAATTAAAATTTTGCTAGGAAATAAAACTTTTCCTTTTGATTTACCTTTTGATATTATGGGTTTTTACCTCAAGTGGAAACTTTCCAAAAGTATTATTGGATTTTGTATGCTCTCTCCATAAAACAATCCTTTATCAGTGGATTTAATGGCATAATTGCTTTTTCTTGAGCTTTATTCTTTTAAAATGATCTTTCACAAATTTGGAGCCTGTTTTGCACTGCAACCATTTGACAAATGCCTTTAAAAATTCCACCAAAATTTGGGGATGTCATGTGATGTTTCCACATCACTTTTATGCAAAAATACCTTCTGGTTATTGGAGATTTTGAGCTCTACATCAACTTTTCAAATCTGGTCCAGTAGGCATTTTTGCACTACAACCTATTTAAATATTCCTTTAAAAATTCTTCCAAGTGTTTGGAGATGTCAGTAGATGCATATAATTCAACTTTATACCAAAACCCAGTGATGTTCTTTGGAAAATTTGAGTGTATCAACCCCTTTTTCATTCTGGTCCAGTTTGGTGATTTGTACTGCAACCCTATCTTATTTTGCTCTAGTGCCCATGAGCTTTTTCCTGCCTTTAGCCCTCCCTGCAAAACCCTTAAGTCCAGGAGATTGGACCCATTGGAGGATTTTAAGTGCATGCAATGAGACCTTTTTCTTTCTGTCCAAAACTGTAGTTTTGCAAAACTTGCACTAGCAAGTTTCTGGTTTTGCCCAAATGATCTTGCCATCATCACCTACATCTAGAGAGACCCTGATCTGGAGATTTTGGCCACTCCAGGAGTTGCCTAAATGCACTTAGCATTATGTCGAACACCTTGTGTTCATTGACAGTTTTGGCATGTTTTCCAATTTGCATTATGGATTTAATCCACTGACCCAGCAACCTTGTCCACTAAGCTCCTAGCTATCCATAACCCTGCCCTGTTAGTTGCCAGCCTCCCCCTCGCACTCTAGGCCGCCCGGGCATTTCGTCAAGCACGTCCCGTGCGTGCTCTAGGCGCGCCCAGAGCGCACGTTTTGCACGCGCACGCACCGAGTCGCCGCGTCGCACTGCCGCCCTCGCCGCGTCCCGCCCCTGGCCCTTGCTCACCTGTAGAGCCGCGCACTACGCTCGCCCACTCTCCACGCCACCTCTGGCGCCCTACAGCGCCGCCGTCAGAGCTTTTGGTGGCACGCCGGCGTCGGCAGCGAGCTCCTGCCATGGACAGCGCCGCCCAAGCCACCCGCGCGCGCCAGCTGCCCCTGTGAACAGCTCCAGCTTATCCTGGAGCCCATCGGCACACGCTCGTCGCCGCCACGTCGCTCTGCAGCTACAGCACCGCGGTCGCCGGCGTTCTTATCCACGGCCGCCACGGGACCAGCCTCGAGCGCCTATAAAAGGAGGCCCCGAGCCCCACTGAGCGCTCAGGCGACCTCAAGCCTTTCCCCTAGAGCTCCCCAAGCAGTGGATTGACCGGAAGAGGCCATCTCCCCCAACTCCGGCCGGTTCGGCCGCCGCTGCCGTCCGGTGCCAATCGTCGCAACCAGGCTATCCCCCGCCCATCCAGCGCCACCAACCGCTTCCCCTCGTTCTTACGGAGCTGCCCAGCGCCTCAGCCTCGATCGGAAAACACCGGAGCCCAAAACCCACTTTGCTCCCGTAGCCCCCTCCGCCGCAGAACTCGCCGCCGGCGACTCCTTCCACCACCGTCGACCCAACGACCACCGAGAGGACCGCCCCGGTCTGGCGGGTCCATCCCTGCCCTTAGGTGCCCTCGAGGAGCCGTCGTTCATCGACGGCGATCGCCGGAGTCCCGCTCCCGTTCGGGCAGAGAAGAGGAGGGAGAGGGGAGAATGGTCAAACCTGACCAGTGGGCCCTCTGGACCCACCGTCAGTGACCCCCGCGCCACCCACGCTGGCTTAAGTGGTCACGTAAACCCCGGAGTACGTTTCCTCTGCTTCGAAAGCTTATTCGGTTTCGAAACGTTTTCTTTTTCTGGTTTTATTAAAAACAGAACTTTGACCAAACTTTGACTGGCTATATATTTTAAAATAAAACTCCAAATGAGCTGATTCTTTTCCTACCTCTCTCAAATTTCATCTAGTTTATTTTAAGATTTATTTCAAAAATATTTGAGACAACTTTTCGTACTGTGTTTGAAATATTTGTTATTTGAATATTTTTTCAAAATAGGAAATGGAGAGAGAAGAAAACTTTCAAAAAGTGCACCCCCTTGCATACTCTTGAAGGCAAGCATTCTGAACTCTGGCATAGTATTTTCGTGAGGTGTTTTGATATGGTTACAACACCACTTTGACTTGGAGTATACGTTATTTTTATGTAATGATAAAGTCACACGCATGAGTGCATATTGGAGATGCTTTGCTGTTAGTAATGGATATGTTGGAGTTAGTGATCATCCTCGTGAGCTTCTCGTGCATACCGGAAGGAAGCCGGGAATGTCGTGGTCTTGGGTAGACACGAACTTGTCCCTAGTTCCTCGTTGGGACGAGTGTGTCCGGTATGGCATGATGAGGTTTGATGAACGGTGATTCTGTCTGTTAATGGAAATATATTGGTTATGCCAATCATTCGGGGAATACTTTGACCTCCTGAGTTGGCCGTAGGTCGAGTCTTGATTAGTAACTTCCACTACTTGTTTTGTACTACCACTTGTCCCTGCCGCGGGTAGGGTACGGTTCAGTAAGTTTTCAATCCCTTACCAAGGCACACACCGTACAGAGAGGCCATGGTGGAAGATACCGGATGCATCCGGTAGGCATGCCACCTCGTCCGGGGGCATGGGTGTTTCCGGTTGGGACCGAGAGGGGGGCACCCCTTAGAGCGCGCAATATAAATTTGATCCCATGCTACGTCGAGGTTGTAGCCTCCCCACTTAGAGTTTTGCTTGACAGGTGTCGTGGGTGATTCCAGACACTGGTAAGTTAAGCTGGTGTGTGCAGGTCAGGCGTGTTTTCAATTAAAAGGCCGTAGGCGGAATTAGTCCCGGTAGACTAAATAAATCCGTTACTCTTGGGTAAAGAGTACACCCTCTGCAGAGGTCATATCTATTTGGATAGACATGTTCATAAGTAAGGACTACAGTCTGAGATGGGTCTAGTGACGGTTTTCGGATGGAGAAACGGTTAAACTGGATCATAGTAACGGTATTCGGATGGAGAACGGCTAAACTAGAATCTAGTGATGGTCTTCGGATGGAGAAACGGCTAGACTCGATATTGTTTATGACATGTGACATATGAGGATTATGTTTATTATTACCATGGACTAACCATTTACATTATTTGAATTATTGAGTATCCCTGAAACGGTTCTACCTCCTGGATATTCACTGTGATTATTCTTATATAAGCCCTTTATGTGGCGTCACTCAGACGCCCGACTGCGGCATGTTTGTTATTTATTTATCCCTTATAAGCCCTTTATGTGGTGTCGCTCAGACGCCCGACTGCGGCATGTTTGTTATTTATTTATCCCTTATAAGCCCTTTATGTGGTGTCGCTCAGACGCCCGACTGCGGCATGTTTGTTATTTATTTATCCCTTATAAGCCCTTTATGTGGTGTCGCTCAGACGCCCGACTGCGGCATGTTTGTTATTTAATTTTTCTTTATAAGCCCTTTATGTGGTGTCGCTCAGACGCCCGACTGCGGCATTGTTAATTTATTTGCAACCTTTCGAGGAGTCATTTCAGACACTCGGTCAGTGCATTCTATTTTTACTCCCGTATTGCATGTTCATATTTTCTCTGCATGCGTGCATCACAGATTTTCGTGGCAGACGTTATTATCATGAATATTTCGGAGCATGATTATCCCTTGTTATATTATACCCGTGTTCCTAATGTTTGCGAGTACATTCAAACGTACTCACTGGCTTGTCCCTAGCTATTGTCTTGGCCAGATTTCTTGCGTGGAGAAGAGCGTTATGACGACAGCCCCGGAACCTTCGCAATGACGATAGCAGCCTCGCAAAGATAGGAGTTATCCTGGTCAGCTGTTCTTGTGGGAAATGGAGTCCCATAGATGCAGATGCACCACAAACCGCTTCCGCCATCAACCACTAGAAACCAAGTGTTGTACTCCTAGGCCACAATGGTCTTGTACTACATATTTTGTAGTTTGCTTGGAATTCTTGTATCAAGTTGGTGCCTCATCAGCTAACAGTAATCCTGGGGCTGGTGAGCACAAAGGCCGTTTTCTGGGAAATTAATATCCCGAAAATCCGGTCGTGACAGACTTGGTATCAGAGCCAGGCTGACAATTGGCTAATCCTATCTTAGCCAGGTCAATAAACCTAGGTTAACCAAACCACCAGACCTTAACCTAATCCCGACCGAGCTTCTCGCGTAAGATAGCCCCATAGTGACCCGACGCCTTTCGGCGGACGGTGCCCAACCTATCAGCCTAGCCCGTCGATCACGCGCCAGTGACCAACACCTGACACGTCTCACTCGCAGGCGTGCGAAGGAAGACTCCGTCCCCTTTTCCTATAAAAAGGGCACGCTAGCCTCAACCCAGCACACAGCCTCTTTCCCAAACCAAGCCACGATGCCTGGCCCCATTGTTCACAATGAGACCACAGCAACCAACCTTGGAGGTTTTGTGACCGTGCTCGCAAACCTCACCCGCCGTGCCTATGCATTAGAAGAGCCTCCAGAATATGTTGTGTACCAAGGACCCATGTACGGTGAGAGCCGTCAGTACTGGGCCACTGTGCACATCTATGGTAGGGGTCTGTCGCCAGAACGCCCCTACAGGTTCACTGGAAGGACAACTTCCTTTGAGCCACAAGCCATCCAACTGGCAGCTCGAGAAGCTATAGTTCAACTCCGGCACTTGTCGCCCAGAGTTAACTGTCGCTCGTTCTACTACTACCCCAGTCGTGACGGGTATGGTAGGCCGCCCCAGGTTGCCAACGGAGATCACGAGACAGATCCTGCACTATTGCATCTGGTGCGCTATGTAAGCGCACTAGAGCAACTGTTCGATCAAGTCACCCTTGATCTGATCGCAGCTCGTGGAGAACTGGTTCGCCGAGCCCCGGCGAGAGGAGAAGTGGAGCCCGACGCCGACAACCCAGTCGTGCTGTTCGGACACCCGATCGATCCCTTGAGGTCTGCCCCAGCCATCAACCAGAGTGCTTTGGTGTCCCCAGAAGCGCTTCGTCGCCTTTTGGGAACTCGTTCCAACGGGATTGTGGCCAGCAACCCCCGCGATGGTCATCACCACTACCCCGACCCTGCAGCCCCTCAACCTCAACCAGCAAATCCCGACGGTGAGACCCGTGGAGAAACCCCGGCGTCCACCAGGCCAGCCCACTTAGACATTAACGAAGTAGACTAAGCCGCTTGAGTAGTATCAAGCCTTAGTTTACCTCCGCTTGTAATGGTGTGATCTTGTATCGCTTTTATTAAATGCTGTCTGCTTGTGCGCCCCTATTTTTGGAGTAGTAGCTATGCATATGTACGTTGGCGTACAGTTGCATTTTTTAAATTTCGGACGCAGCTACCAAGACCAACCCCGACGGCACCCACAGTAATGCGTCACATTTATGGATATGTATACCTGTGGCTTTGACCCAAGAACAGGATCGACAACCAGTTACCCTTCACCACGGTAGAAAACCCAGCCCCAATGCTATATAAAGGCCACCTCGTGACCTTGCCAAGTACCCCTCACCTTGTGCACAGCACTCACAGCCATTTCTTTGCCATGCCGACCCCCAGTATTTATCTGAGAACCCCAGACGCAACCCCGGGTAGTTTTGTTAAATTATTGTGGGACTTTACCTGCAGTACCATGAGTGCCATCCATCCACCCCAGTACGAGTTGCTCAAATCGAGGATCACCCCATCCACCTCGAAATATTGGGCAGTGGTGCACATCCCTCCCGCATACCCAAACCAAGACCCAACGGAAGTTTCCTTCGTGGGAAATCCATGCCGACTCCGCATATGGCCATAGAAGCTGCTGCGTACGAGGCACTCGCTCGTCTTCGATTCGCGGTACCCTATGCCAGCGAGCGAGGATATTATTATTTTCCGAGTCGTGCAGCACCCGGAGAAGTTGCATCTTTTCCCGGTGGACGAATTGAGAGAGATCCAGTACTGGCCAACCTTGCCCAGTACGTTATCGCTCAGGAGCGTTTGACTCAGCGGGTGATGGGTTATCTCCAGAGCCTCGCTGATTTAAATCCTCGGATCGCTATTGGCAGACCACTGAGGCCTGACCAGGAGAGGCGCATTCATCGACTGGTCAACCCGCTTCCCCCGATAGAAGAGGAGTGTGCCCCAGTACCAGAGGCGTTTTCTCAAGACCCTGTCCTTTTGCCGTTTTCTTTGTAAACGTCGCCGCTGTGTTCCCAGTATTTATTCATGGGTTGTAACTTGTGCGTGGTATCCAAAAATTTGTGTGACGGATCCGATTTTTGGTTTCGATTATGTGAACAATTTTACTGCTGTTAATCTTCATTTAACTAATTTTCACTCACGATAAATTTTGTAATGAGATTTCTTTCCCCGAGTTGCTGCAGCGTATATATCTTCACGGCATAGATTTTTATTCGCGCAGCACCATAACAGCAGACTCACAACCACAACCACTCGACCCCGTGCACTAATTACAAATCCTCATACACATATTGCGCCTAACCGATCACACCCGAGGACACCACAGTCTCAATAAGAGATATTTGTGAGTGATCATTCGGGCGCGAGTTACCCCAGCACACCGACAGCAGTTAGCACTCGATGCCGCACCTAATCCTCGTGATCGCCGCCACCGCGAAGAGCTAACACTCGAGCGGCAGCATCACGACGATCATCCAGGATCATCGCGCACAGGAGCACGGAGAACCCCAGCAGCACCGCCAAACCTCCACACACCAGGACCACGTACCAGTCCGGCATCGCCTCCGCCATTAGAGCCTCGTCTCGAGCTCCTGCTAACAGCAATGGAGGAGAAGGAAGGAGAAGTAGAAGCGAGGCCAG
Organism: Triticum aestivum; assembly: GCF_018294505.1. Lineage (NCBI taxonomy): Eukaryota > Viridiplantae > Streptophyta > Magnoliopsida > Poales > Poaceae > Triticum > Triticum aestivum. The sequence continues at coordinate 236,100,484 of NC_057805.1, forward strand.
GTGTGAGGAAGAAGAGAGGAGCACCGCGATCGTTTTATAGCTCGAGATCGGTGTACGGTGGGCGAGGTCCACCAGCGCCACTCGTCGCTCGATCGCCGGTGTTCGGAGGCGAGTCCGCGAGCAGTGCCGACAGTGCACTGGCCCGCGAGGTGAGTGCACGCTGCACCGGCAGCTAGCACGCCGCGCACTACCGCAGTACGGCCTAGATGCCCTACGCGCTAGGCGTCGCCGGTGGAGGAAGCGCGGGAGAGCACGCGAGAGAGAAGAGAGAGCCAGAGGTAGAAGAAGAGGCCGACAGTGGGCCCCGGGTCCACCTGTCAGCCAGAGAGAGCACTGTGCTCTCGGGTACGACCAGCGTGTTTTAGTAATTTAGAATTTATTCTAAATTACTGTATCCACGTAGAAATATCTCGTTTTTCCCCGACCATGGATTTTTCCACGCAACGCCAGTGTACCACACTGTGGTTTTACACCACTTATTGCCCTCTCACTGTAGCCACATTTTTATTGCACAGTAGAATGTTTTCTTTTGATAAAAGCAATGTTTGTTCAAAAAGCTTTTAACAAATCTCGAGGACGAGATTTTTCTTAAGGGGGGTAGTGTTGTGACACCCCAAAATTTTGACCTTGTTTTATTAATTAAAATTTTGCCAGGAAATAAAACTTTTCCATTTGTCTAGATTTACCCTTTTGATATTGTGGGTTTTTACCTCAAGTGAAAACTTTCCAAAAGTATTATTGGACTTGTATGCTCTCTCTATGAAACAATTCTTTATCAGTGGATTTAATTGCAAGATTTGCTTTTCTTGAGCTTTATTCTTTTAAAATGATTTTCATGAATTTGGAGCCTGTTTTGCACTGCAACCATTTGACAAATGCTTTAAAATTTCCACCAAAATTTGGGGATGTCATGTGATGTTTCCACATCACTTTTCTGCAAAAATATCTTTTGGTTATTGGAGATTTTGAGCTCTACATCAACTTTTCAAATCTGGTCCAGTAGGCATTTTTGCACTACAACCTATTTAAATATTCCTTTAAAAATTCTTCCAAGTGTTTGGAGATGTCAGTAGATGCATATAATTCAACTTCATGCAAAAACCCAGTGATGTTCTTTGAAAATTTGAGTGAATCAACCTCTTTTTCATTCTGGTCCAGTTTGGTGATTTGTACTGCAACCCTATTTTATTTTGCTCTAGTGCCCCTGAGCTTTTTCCTGCTTGTAGCCCTCCCTGCAAAACCCTTAAGTCCAGGAGAGTGGACCCATTGGAGGATTTTAAGTGCATGCAATGAGACCTTTTTCTTTCTGTCCAAAACTGTAGTTTTGCAAAACTTGCACTAGCAAGTTTTTGGTTTTGCCCAAATGATCTTGCCATCATCACCTACATCTAGAGAGACCCTGATCTGGAGATTTTGGCCACTCCAAGAGTTGCCTAAATGCACTTGGCATTCTGTCGAACACTTGGTGTGCACAGTCAGTTTTGGCATGTTTCCTAGTTTGCACTATGATCTTGTTCCACTGACCCAGCAACCTTGTCCACTAAGCTCCTAGCTATCCCTATCCTAGTCCTGTTAATTGCCAGCCTCACCCTCGCACTCTAGGCTGCCCTGGCATTTCGTCGAGCACGTCCCGTGCGTGCTCTGGGCGCGCCAGAGCGCACGTTTTGCACGCGCGCGCACCGAGCCGCCGTGTCGCACTGCCGCCCTCGCCGCGTCCCGCCCCTGGCCCTTGCTCGCCTGCAGAGCCGCGCACTACGCTCGCCCACTCTCCACGCCACCTCTGGCGCCCTACAGCGCCGCCGTCAGGGCTTTTGGCGGCACGCCGCGTCGGGCAGCGAGCTCCTGCCATGGACGGCGCCGGCCCAAGCCACCCCGCGCGCCAGCTGCCCCTGTGAACAGCTCGAGCTTATCCTGAAGCCCGTCGGCACGCGCTCGTCGCCGCCACGTCGCCCTGCAGCTACAGCACCGCGGTCGCCGGCGTCCTTATCCACGGCCGCCGCGGGACCAGCCTCGAACGCCTATAAAAGGAGGCCCCGAGCCCCTCCGAGCGCTCAGCGGACCTCAAGCCTTCCCCTAGAGCTCCCCAAGCAGTGGATTGACCGGAAGGAGGCCATCTCCCCAACTCCGGCCGGTTCGGCCGCCGCTGCCGTCCGGTGCCATTCGTCGCAACCAGGCTATCCCCCACCCATCCAACGCCACCAACCGCTTCCCTCTGTTCTTGCGGAGCTGCCCAGCGCCTCAGCCTCGATCGGAAACCACCGGAGCCCAAAACCCACTTCACTCCCGTAGCCCCCTCCGCCGCGGAGCTCGCCGCCGGCGACTCCTCCACCACCGTCGACCCAACGACCACCGAGAGGACCGCCCCGGTCTGGCGGGTCCATCCCTGCCCTCAGGTGCCCTCGAGGAGCCGCCGTTCGTCGACGGCGATCGCCGGAGTCCCGCTCCCGTTCGGGCAGAGAAGAGGAGGGAGAGGGGAGAATGGTCAAACCTGACCAGTGGGCCCTCTGGACCCACTGTCAGTGACCCCCGCGCCACCCACGCTGGCTTAAGTGGTCACGTAAACCCCGGAGTACGTTTCCTCTGCTTCGAAAGCGTATTCGTATCGAAACGTTTTCTTTTTCTGGTTTTATTAAAAACAGAACTTTGACTGGCTATATCTTTTAAAATAAAACTCCAAATGAGTTGATTCTTTTTCCTACCTCTCTCAAATTTCATCTAGTTTATTTTAAGATTTATTTCAAAAATATTTGGGACAACTTTTTGTACTGTGTTTGAAATATTTGTTATTTGAATATTTTTCAAAATAGGAAATGGAGAGAGAAGAAAACTTTCAAAAAGTGCACCCCTTTGCATACTCTTGAAGGCAAGCATTCTGAACTCTGGCATAATATTTTTGTGTGGTGTTTTGATACGGTTACAACACCACTTTGACTTGGAGCATACGTTATTTTATGTAACGATAAAGTCACACGCATGAGTGCATATTGGAGATGCTTTGCTGTTAGTAATGGATATGCTGGTGTTAGTGATCATCCTCGTGAGCTTCTCATGCATACCGGAAGGAAGCCGGGAAGTCGTGGTCTTGGGTAGACACGAGCTTGTCCCTAGTTCCTCGTTGAGACGAGTGTGTCCGGTATGGCATGATGAGGTTTGATGAGCGGTGATTCTGTCTGTTAATGGAAATATTTGGTTATGCTAATCTTTCGGAGAATACTTGGACCTCCTGAGTCGGCCGTAGGTCGAGTCTTGATTAGTAACTTCCCCTACTTGTTTTGTACTACCACTTGTCCCTGCCGCAGGTAGGGTACGGTTCAGTAAGTTGTCAACCCCTTACCAAGGCACACACCGTACAGAGAGGCCATGGTGGAAGATACCGGATGCATCCGGTAGGCATGCCACCTGGTCCGGGGGCATGGGTGTTTCCGGTTGGGACCGAGAGGGGGGCACCCCTTAGAGCGCGCGATATAAATTTGATCCCATGCTACGTCGAGGTTGTAGCCTCCCCACTTAGAGTTTTGCTTGACAGGTGTCGTGGGTGATTCCAGACACCGGTAAGTTAAGCTGGTGTGTGCAGGTCAGGCGTGTTTTCAATTAAAAGGCCGTAGGCGGAATTAGTCCCGATGGACTAAATAAATCCGTTACTCGTGGGTAAAGAGTACACCCTCTGCAGAGGTCATATCTATTTGGATAGCCATGTTCATGAGTAAGGACTACAGTCTGAGATGGGTCTAGTGACGGTTTTCGGATGGAGAAACGGTTAAACTGGATCATAGTAACGGTATTCGGATGGAGAACGGCTAAACTAGAATCTAGTGACGGTCTTCGGATGGAGAAACGGCTAGACTAGATATTGTTTATGACCTGTGACATATGAGGATTATGTTTATTATTACATGGACTAACCATTTACATTATTTGAATTATTGAGTATCCCTGGGACGGTTCTACCTCCTGGATATTCACTGTGATTATTCTTATATAAGCCCTTTATGTGGCGTCGCTCAGACGCCCGACTGCGGCATGTTTGTTATTTATTTATCCTTATAAGCCCTTTATGTGGTGTCGCTCAGACGCCCGACTGCGGCATGTTTGTTATTTATTTATCCTTTATAAGCCCTTTATGTGGTGTCGCTCAGACGCCCGACTGCGGCATGTTTGTTATTTATTTATCCCTTATAAGCCCTTTATGTGGTGTCGCTCAGACGCCCGACTGCGGCATGTTTGTTATTTAATTATTCTTTATAAGCCCTTTATGTGGTGTCGCTCAGACGCCCGACTGCGGCATTATTAATTTATTTGCAACCTTTCGAGGAGTCATTTCAGACACTCGGTCAGTGCATTCTATTTTTACTCCCGTATTGCATGTTCATATTTTTCCTGCATGCGTGCATCACAGATTTGTTATTCATGGCAGACGTTATGATCATGAATATTTCGGAGCATGATTATCCCTTGTTATATTATACCCGTGTTCTTGATGTTTGCGAGTACATTCAAACGTACTCACTGGCTTGTCCCTGGCTATTGTCTTGGCCAGATTTCTTGCGTGGAGAGAGCGTTACGACGACAGCCCCGGAACCTACGCAATGATGATAGCAGCCTCGCGAAGATAGGAGTTATCCTGGTCAGCTGTTCTTGTGGGAAATGGAGTCCCATAGACGCAGATGCACCACAAACCGCTTCCGCCATCAACCACTAGAAACCAAGTGTTGTACTCCTAGGCCACAATGGTCTTGTACTACATATTCTGTAGTTTGCTTGGAATTCTTGTATCAAGTTGGTGCCTCATCAGCTACCAGTAATCCTGGGGCTAGTGAGCACAAAGGCCGTTTTCTGGGAAATTAATATCCCGAAAATCCGGTCATGACAGATGGCTGCCATTCGTCCGACCCCCAGAACTTGGAGGAGCACCTTGCCAATTGCTAGCTACGCTGGTTAAGCATGCTCGGTTTACCCGTTGAGTGTGCTGCTCCTGCCTTTCCTTCACAAAATCTAGTGAATTGTGCTATCTAATTTCACCATGCAATCTGTTGCTCTAGTGTATATGTTCTATATGTCGTGCAGTGTGGTGCTCACTGATTAACTGTTTTGTTAATTAGTTGTCGTCTTCAGTTAAGTATTTGGTTCAATTATGCAAATGTGATGTTCAATTCTTCCGGCTGCAATTTTGTATTGTCTTCCATGTGAGAAATAAATCATATTTATCATTACAAAATTGTGGGTGCATTCTGTTATTGTATACCATGTGAGGAATAAATTGAATTTGGCTGTAGTAAATACATGAGAAACAAATACAATTGCTACAATTGGTTGTAGTTAACTATTTGGTTAACTCTCTGATCTTCTATTAGGAGTATGTTATATTGTGCAATGTGGTGCTCAGTTAATGTTTGGTTCATTTGTTGTGGTGCTTAGTTAACTGCTTGGTTCAATGTTATATTGTGCAATGTGGTGCTCAGTTAATGTTTGGTTCATTTGTTGTGGTGTTTAGTTAACTGCTTGGTTCAATTCTGCAATGCGATGTCCAATTGTCGTTGGTAGAATTTTGTATTGTTGTGCATGTGAGGAATAAATCGAATTTGGCTGCACTTAATACATGAGAAACATATACAAGTGCCATATTTCCTAGTTCTTAATCATGCTTGGTTTGTGTAAATGAGTTTTCCGTGTGGCTTCAATTAATCTGATTAATCTAGAGTGTGTTATTTTTCATTAACATATTTTACTGATAGCATGCGAACCCTTACTTAACCTCATGACTAACTACCTTATATGTGTTGCAGGGAAACAATGGGAAGCACTGAGGTTTACAATCGAGGTTAGCACGTGCATGGTCCGTTGTCTAATAGCACATTATTGGGCAATTGCAGGAACCATTCTAATATTTTGGTTTTTAACAATTTGGTCTTGCACATGTAGGTCCTGCTGTCAGAGGTTTCGACCCACTGTTCGACCCTTTTTGCATATGGGGAAATGAGTTGTCCATGAATATCAATAAAATCAAGAAACTCAGAAAGATTGTTAGGATAAAGAAATTAGCGACAAAAAACAACAAGATCTTTGTCTGCACAATGAAGAAGACATCAGTTCACTGCAAGATGGCACTAACTATTATACCTTGCCTCTTTTATTCCTTTGCCCCATTTCCAATATAGAGAAGATATTTATGCACATCCTTGTTTTCAGGCCTTTCCAAAGCAGTTCACTAATGATTACCTCTCAAACCACCTCTATGGTCAGGAGGGGAGGAAGGTTTTCATATAACACCCATGGTTCATTGAAGTGTTCCTGAAGAGGTCGAAGGACGGACAGTCAATCATCCATAGGCACTGGCCTAAAGTTGCAAAGACCTTCAACATGAATGAAGGCTCAATATTCGCCTTCCGCTTCAGCAGTTTTCCAGATGAGATGCATTTGTCTATATACTGTCTATGATGCTAATTTTGAAAGGTTCTACATGTTGCATGTGGAACTTGCTGCTGGTGCAGTTGTGTAATGGGGTAGCTGAGTGCTGAAGCTATATCATGTTGTACTCTGATGTATTTCAATTATGAAATTCTGCTTCCTTAATATGGAAATGAAATATATTGTGTGCTTAATATGAATGTCAATTAGATTAATAAATGGATTATTAATAATAGGGCAATTAGCCTGCTAATGGCAAATTAGCCTGCTAATGGCAAATTAGCCTGCTAATGGCAAATTAGCCTGCTAATTGGGTTTTGATATTGCAAACGGTTGTTGAAAAAATACCGTGGGCGATGACCTCAGGCAACGCACACAGTTTCTTGGAATAAACCGTGTTGGATCTATGAACAATCACACACGACTTTCTCTTGAAAACTGTTTGCGTTAGGCCACCTTGCGCAAACGTTTACCACATAAAAACTATGTGTGATGGACAACCTTTGCCACACAGTTTCTTCTACCGACCGTGTGTGCTACATTCAATAACGCAAACGATTTAACGAGAAAAATTGTGTGTGATGTACCTGTGAGCGGAAACATTTTCCTTAGAGTAACTGTGTTGGATGTGCATACGAATGGAAACGTTTACCGGGGACTGACTGTGTGGGATGTACTTGCGATCAGAAACAATTTCTCCGTATAATTGTATTTTTTATCTATACTGTACGTATTTTCGTATTTGAGCGCTCGCCGGTCGCGCACGACCTCATTTTGCCGAACGTGTGTGCCAGGGGGGCATATCCCCGACGGTTTCTTGGTCATGTGGGAAGGACCCCCCTATCGCCCACACTCACTTGGAGACAGTTCCATATGCCATCGCGGAAAGGGGTTTTAAACCGTTTGTTTAGGACCGACGCGCACCAGTGTCTTCTCTATATTGGAAATGGGGCAAAGGAATAAACAAAGGCAAGGTAGAATAGTTAGTACCATCTTGTAGTGAATTGATGTCTTCTTCATTGTGCAGACAAAGATATTGTTGTTTTTTGTCACTAATTTCTTTATCCTAACAATATTTCTGAGTTTCTTGACACAACAAAAAAAATACACTTCCGTGATGATACGTGTTTGTCACAGTAGGTCACGTTTTGTGTCATCCATGTACATCCATGACGATTTTATGATAGAATCAAGATAGTCATACCTGTGCTATCGTAGAAGTGTTCCATGACATTACCAAAATTATCATCATGGAAGTGTCCACTTCCATGACGATAAATCATGCGTCATAGAAGTGCTTTCGTCAAGGGTGGCCGACACATGGCATCCACCGTAACGGGTTGCTCTTAAGCTATCGGGTTCTGGTTTGGACCCGATAACCCGTTAACAGCCTGGACCAATGGGCATTTTCCACGTGTAAAATCATCATTGGCTGGAGGAAACACGTGTCTGCTCCTCGGTGGGCCAGATGTCGTTTTTCCATTGGAGGAGACATGCCTATGATATGTCCACACGTGGCAGGGCCCAACAAAGGCCCATATAGGTTAAAAAGACCGACCCAGACAAAGGCCCGTAGTACTTACTCAGGTACTAGTGGGCCAGTCCAATAACGGCCTATTTAAACAAGGCCCATTTATGGCCCGAAGCCAGATCTGGCCCGTTAATTGTTCACTGAATATTTGGGCCCAATTACGGCCCAGTGACTTTCGGCCAGTTAGAGGCCCGATGTAGACATAGGCTAATTTCAGCCCGGTGTGTCGTTCGGCCTGGGAATGACCCGTGCTACCCATGGGCCATATATGGTCCGACGCGACATCCGGCCCACTAACGGCCCGTGATAAAGGTGGCAACAGTTCAGCCCAACGTGACATCGGGCCTGTTAAAGGCATGTCGTATAATTCGGCCCGTTGATGCCTGTACTAAGCTTTCAACCTCTTAAAGGCCCATGATATCAGTGGGCCAACTAAGGCCCGAGATATGTTTCGGTCTGGTAACGGCCCGTCATATAATTGGGCCAAAAAAGGCCCGGTCAACATTTCAGTCTGCTAAAGGCCCGTCGACGACTAGTGAAAATTGAGGCCCAACATGCATTTCGGCCTGCTAAAGGCCCATGGTTTCTTCTGGGCCATAACAGGCCATTAGGATATTCAGCCTGTTAATGGCCCAAAGCTACATGGGCCAAACTAAGCGCTGGGTCCACAAAAGGCCCAACTAAAATTTGGGTCGAATATAGGCCAGAGTAAGTTGTGGGCCTGGCGCAAAGTTTGAAGGCCGCAATGGCCATTCGGGCCCAAGAAAGTTGCAGGCCAGCCCTATTGTGGCCCGCTAGAAACCAGGCCCGTTAGAGGCGAATGTTTCGGCCCGGTCGACTACATCAGATTTTTTTTCAGATAGCGAATGATGGCAGTAACTAGTAGGAATTAAGAACAAACCTACTCTATACAATAAAGAAATTATAGCATAGTAACTTAGAATAAACCTACACTATACAATAAAGGATTTATGGTATATTTAATCCACTGGGCATCGAAGTTCACCACCAGTGATCATGAAGCGCAACGAAGAAGCAGATAACAAAAAGTGGGCACCATTGCAGCGTAACAAAATAATACTGAACCGAGACCACCTCCAAGATAGTTCAAGAAAGGTTAGCCTTGTGCGGGAACTGTTGCACAAGCTGGTGAGCAAGGCTATGAGACCGGCATAGCATGTCGGTCATAGCTTCCAGATGTAGTTGTTTAGCAATGAGGTTCTCATTGGTGCTCTCCGCAATCTTTCTTAGAGATAGTACTTCAAGTCGACGTTGAGTTGGAGAATGCCTTTCTGCTAGAACTTGGGACTGAAGAAGTCGAACTGACTCAGATAGGAAATTCTATGAGCTTGTCTGACTGCTAATCTCAAGTAACTTGAACACTGCATCAAGACAAGACTTTGGGGTTGTCTCGCTATCTTCAAGATGTTTCGCCCTCTTTGCTGCAATATATGTTGGGTTTGTCTCATAACCTTCAGCAAACTTGTGCATGCCATCAGGCATATCACCCTGAAACAAGCCGAGAGATGACAGGTTTTGCACGTGTATAAACAAAGATGATAACTATGGTGTCAATTCCATCCAATTTCAAATTAGAAAATAAAGAGTAAGTTCAAAATATCAATAGCATAATTTGGCATTGTTCATAATGCGGGGAGCTTCACCACACTACTGGATTGAGTCAATGCCACTAGAATATTTTTCACTACCCCAATCATACTCACAAAAAGGGGCGACGCCACCGTAGGGGCTGGTATGGGCGGCCGCCTCGGGTGGCTGGAAAGTGTGGAACTAGTTTGAGTCGTCCAGGTTGGCCCAGGCTAGTTTTGTTCGTCCCAACGCACGAGCAGGCACTATAAAAAATGAAGAAAAACATTTCAATTTGGATGAGCCAATAACGTAAGTGCAAGGCAGGCCCTATAGCAGACTCGCGGCCCAAACAAGCGCCTCCCATATTGATCGACAGCAGGAAAAATCCCAATTCATTCGCTCTAGCCTCCAGTCTGGTTCGCTCCTAACCTAGCTGCCGCTGGACAGACCGACACAGCACTTCCTCGCGCCCTCGTTGGAGGGCGGTCGCCGGGCTTGAAGCGAATGGATGGACAAGAAGATGAAGATCCAACCCTGGGTGTAGCCTGCATGGGAGGTAGCGGCGACAACATCGAGCTTGCGCAAACGGATAGTCGCAGCTTGCAAGAGTAGCATGTGCAACGAGCAGGTACATCACATTCCTGATTATATCTAATTCAACTGTTCAATTTCTGGCCAATAGTTAAACCTGACGGTGTTGTAAAACTTCTTGTATGGAGGGAATCTATGAGGAAATGAAACCAATTTCTGCTTATTTTATAACTCCCCCAATCAATACTGAACTGACTGAATCTGATGTATCTAATCAAGTTTCCGGTGCAAACATACAAGCTCATGTTGTTCTTGAGCCTGAAGTGTCAAATGAACAAACTGCTAATGAAGGATTTGATGCAAACAATTTACATGCTCCTGGTGATGAACATATAGTGTCTAATGAGGGATCTAATGCAAGCATTTTGCAAGCTCCCATTGAAGGATTTAGTGTCTAATGATGATCTGCTATGTTGAGAGAGACATAGAGATTTGTAGGCATTGATGACAAGCAAATTATAGTACATTTTCATGGCTTGAGGAAACGTCAAGGCCATCTACCAGAAAGTCCCCGTATCATGACAACTTAGCATAAATACTTTTCTAATCTGTTGTTTGAAACTATTAGCATACTTGTGCAGCATAGATATATTGATATGCAGTTTGCACACTGGTTATAGGTGCAATTACACTACGATATTTTCAGCCAGAGAATGAATAATTCAAGCAAGTACAGACCATGTTAGTAGTCCTTGTACACCATGTTGCATTTTGTGTTTTTTGGTGCTTACATCATTTAGTGTTTTATAATCTGAACTACTTTGGATCATTAGTTGGTTTTCAAAGTGCATGTAGCTTCACATTTCTCAAGTTATATTGATTTCCGGAGTGCAAGTGCCTTTGTATTTTTTAAGTTAAATGTTCGCTCCTGGTAACTTGAATTCGTGGATCTGCCACTGCGCACAAATCATACACGCAGGCCAGTACGAATTAATGAAATGCAGGGACTTACGCTAGCTCATTGTACAGGCTCACTGCAGCTCTTCTTGCGCTTGGGATGTTCCATGTACAAGTCCATGTTACCACTTGCTTGGATGTGCAGGCCTTGTGCTCCTTGCATCCCCCTCTGCATTGTTGACACGGCGAATGGTTGATCAAATAAGAGGAATCGACCTTGCTGTTGTACCGGAGGACAGATACTTACAAGGTTATACGGGTGTGCAGGATGTGTACCAGATCCCGCAATGCCATCATGCTTCGCTAAAAAATGGTTTTGCTTGTTTCAGATGATATCTCCAGAAGAAATAAGAGTTAAAGTCAGAGTTGCATAGGCGTGTATGCTAAGAGAGCAGTGAAAGGATATCCAAACATCGTCGGAACAGTGCACAAGGGAGTGATGTGTGGATACCTAGTTCGGGCCAGCATTTGGGCATGCTCGCCTAGCTAGAGTGCGGGTCACTTCAGAGCCATTGAGGGTGATGCGCTGGCGTTGGCTGGTCGCGCACGGATGCAGATCTTGAGTGGCAACGGAGCACTACGATGCGGTGGACGAGACCGTTGGTGAAGCCCCAACGGCCTCGGGAGGCGGAGGTGCGAAGATGTGCTCGGTGAAGTAGCCCCGGTGAGGTGGGAGACGGCATCGGTGAAGCGCACCTGATGCGGTGGAAGTCGGTGTCTGTGAGGCACGTTGGTTGCGGCGGCCGACATTGTCGGGGGACCACCCGGTGCGGTGGACGAGGGCGTGGTGATGCGCGACCGTTGTCTTCATCGTCCGACACAGAGGTGGGGAAAGAGACGAGACAAGGGGCGATTCGAACTTTGCTTGGGTTGGCGGCGAATTAGAGATTTTAGCAATCTGGGCGCGGAAGGGGACGGTGGAGAAGGGAGATTTTGCAGGGCTGGAATTGAGGCCGCCAGATATTTCAATCCGAAACGTGGAAGCCCGAACTTATTTTGTCGTCGTTCTTTTTGGGGGGGGGGGAGGGGGTGGGTGGTTGTGTGCTAAGCGTCCGTACGACACACGCGACCACCATGACACGACCCTGATCTGCCTGGTGCGCCTACATTTGAGAATGCAAACGAATCTTAATTCATTTGCAAACGAATCTGTATGTATTACAATGCCCGTGTTTTCCTTGCAAATAATTAGTCATCCGAAACAAGATACTATAAATTAATTAATGAGGAGTTATTTGAATGAAAAATTGAAACGGTATCCACGGTATCAACACTAACGTGGATTAGAGTGTGTGTCACATAATTAGTTATTTGAATTAGAGTGTGTGTCACATATCGATCTCCAATTCTAACGTGGATTTCGCATTTCACGGTATCCACGCTACTTTTTTAATACAAATTCATATGTATATGATGAACACCATGGTAGTGAGAAAACTTTGGATGGATTCAAACATATGACAACAATCGAGTCAATGTCAACTTTTCCAAACCTAGTTGGCACGAATTCGAAATAATTACGCATATGCATGGTCCTCAGTTCAAATCTTACAATGTACACCGAATTGAAACATCGATATTATGTATCGTACTATCTACATTCAAATGTTGTTTTTAGCCCCCCCCCCCCTCGGCACACATGCTACATACTTCCTGTATTGGTCAATCTTCCTCTCCTAACCACCTTAGGAAGCTATCGGTTCCCGACACATGTTTGTTTTTCTCTCCATGTTTTGATCTCTAACTCTCTCAACTACATAACTCCCTTTTTCCACTCTGTTACCAAATGTATTTACCTCACACACCCTCCATTGCACCCCATCCCGAGCTCTCTCTCTCTCTCTCTCTCTCTCTCTCTCTTTCTCTCTCTCTCTCTCACTCCCACCCTCTCTCGCTAGATACATGCATTGCCTATCTAGCCCCCCAACCTCTCGTGCACACACACACACACATTGTCTATCTAGGTCACTCCCTCAAGATTGTATCACTCTTTCTTCCGCATGGCGGGACACACTTGCTCAATCTTGCTCTCTTTATCCGAGTCTCGATTAACCTTGTTTTGTTTCACACACAAATGATATATCTCACTGTTCAGCCCTCGATCGACACACTCTATACACCCTCACGCAGATTGTCTATCTAGGTTAGTCCATCCAAGCCGCCCCCACTCTTTCGACCTCATGGCGGGCCACGCTTGCTCAATCTCTCTCTCTCTCTCTCGCGCGCGCTCTCTCTCTCTCTCTCTCTCTGTATGTCTCGATTGACCTCGCTCTTTCTCGGGCACAAACAATATATCTCCATGTTTGAGCCCAATTTGACATATTCATATTGTATACTCTCTCACGCACATTGTCTATCTGTATCACTCTCTCCAACCCGTCTCACTCTTTCGATCGCACGACGACCCACACTCGCTCAATCTCTCTCCCTTTATATATGTAATCGATTGACCTTGCTTCCTCCCACGCACAAAATATATATACATGTCTGTGACTGGATCATCTCTCAAGCTCTATCTAATAGCCCTCACCCTTCCCAAAAGCTCAATCGGACAATATCTCTCCAGAGCATATATATGTTTTCAATGAATGTCGGACCACACTCACTTTGTCTCTCTATCTATACGTGTCTCGATATACCTCGCTTTCTCACGCCGTATCTTCCACACATTGAAGCTACCTCTCCATCCCTCGCAAAGCCGAAGCTATTTACATTGCGAGGGGGAATCCAACCTTGGATTAATTTGTGTCGGCATTTATTCCGGTGGGTTTAGATTATATTTTCATAGCATTCGGCCCACAACTACTCCAAACACCGTTGCAACCCCCGCACCTCCCTCAATTGATTTCCCTCTGGCTCAGTCATCGCTCTCTCGCACGCACCATGGTATTATTGCAACAAACTCCGTTGTTCTCTTTAATTATTACAAATAAGCTACAAAACTACACACCGATTGTCCACCTATAATGGAACAAATTTCGACCCATAAATTAAACTGATACAAACTACACACCGAGGGGCCCACCAGTCATGAAACAAATTTGGACCCATATATAGATTAAAAATTACAGGATGAGGGATCGAACATGCGACCAGGGCCTCCAAGCTGCACGTCAATAGGCAACATACATAGAACAACAATGTTTGTTGTACCCCCTTTGTTCATATAATGTTTTTATAGTACCACAGCCTATTTTTAGTACATTAGTGGGACCGGCTCGTTAGCACGTACTATTCACCTTCACTTACTGGTGGGTTCCATGTGTGCTCTCTCTCTCTCTCTCCTTCCCTTCTGCGTTTAGACGCACGGGCAAACACGAAGAACTCGAGGGCGATGTAGCCGTTGACCATATCTGGACGCGTTCACAAGTTACGGCACCAGTTTCACGTACTAGTAGTCTATACCTACTAATAAAAGAAATAGGTATTCTTAGTCCGTCATGCTATTTAATAGAAAACCCCTGACGTTTTTTACATTAAACCCGCAATACATATTAAATGTTTTTTAAAATACTCACATCTTCTAAACCGTAACTACAACTTTAACATGTTATATATGGAATTTGATTAGAAAAATACATTGAATCTGAAAGTGAGGTTATTTTACCTGTTAATCATTTAAAAAATACTATCTAGGGTGCAATCTTAATCAACAGTGCATTATTCGTCTTTCTTTCATATCGGTACAAATCCGGATTGTGGATGAACATTTCAGTAAAATCAGGATTGGAGACGAAATTGAAGATCACTTGCCTGTTTCTTGTATACTAGCCAATGTGTATGTGCAATGCACGTTAATTTGGAAGTATATTAAGTTCATGTGGATATTAAGTAGGATATTAATTGTGTGTTATTATGTGATTAGCACTATTTTTGGCATGAAATTAACTGCACGTTAAACGTGTTGAGCGTTCGACATTGAAGCAGTCTGGGTCGTTGGATGAGAAGGAATACATGTGGCTTGATGACGTTTTATATTTAATTTGATACGGCTCTAGCAGAACATTCTATCGATCAAACCATAGATTTCATTCAGTCTGACTCCGACTTTACATTCATACGATGATCGATCTAAAATAAACGGAAATGATAAACGTTTAGATTTTAAGCATGGCAATCCAAATGTTTTTCATGGCAAATTTAGATTACACGGCGGCGGCGGGGGCGTCTTGCGGTGGGAAGCGGCTCCTCTGCCGTGCTCTGTGTGTCTGCGGGCCACTGACCAATGGCGACGGCGGCGTCTTGCACCGTTGTTGGCGTACTCCTGGAAGTTGACCCTAGCTTTAAGGAAGGCCACAATGTTCTGGACTTTGGTCTCCAGGAGCGAGTCAACTGGCGGGAGGAGGCGACTGGCATTGGTGCAAGGAAGCGGTCGATGGTGGCCATCCATGCTGCTGAGCGGGGCACTGGCACCCGCGCGGGGACAGGCACTGGCAACGGCGCGACGGAGACATTCGTGTGCACGTGCACCTGCACGGGCACGCATGTCAGTGCACGCGCATGCACATGCGCTGGCAGGTTCACGGGCACCGGCACGAGCGCTCGTCAGTGCATGCGTAGGCGCATGCGCTGGCAGGTGCATGGGCGCGTGAAAGTCACTGGGGACCTCATGGAACCCCATGGCACCAAGCTCGGCGACAATGTGCGGCTCCCAGCCCATCAATGCCACGGGGATGGGTGCTGGCGCAGTCGGGGCCACGGGAGCGGGGACAGGCGCAGCGTCTACCCGCAAGGCCGGTTCAAGCTCGTCCCAAAGCGCCTTATGTTCTTGAGACTCCGGCTGGGTGTCTTCCTCAGGAAACTGGAAGACTAAGGGCAGACCATCGTGATGCGTCATGGCATATGGTTAGGTCAGGCTAGTTGGAGGTAGACGACAGGAGAATCAGAGAGGAAGAGAGAAGATTGTAGCAAACCGGGTAGTGCGGGGTTGATTTTAAAATGCGGCGCCAGCGACATTAAAAGTGTGAGCAGTTGGGACGAAGGTGGGCGGTGGGGCCTTGTCAAAGGGCTCGCCTCCCAGTGAGCCTGCGCAGCGGTCTGCTCGCATGCCTCCCGTTCAGCCGGCGCAGTGGTCTGCTCTCACGCCTCTCGTCGACTCACACGCTTGCTCGGACGACACCTGCCGATGAGAAGCGGGACTTGTGCCAAACGCCCATAGTTTCAATTGTGAAAGCGTTTGCCTTAACGTGATAGGACTTTGTTCCAAAATACCTTGGCTCTTCATTTGTGCAACTTCTCATAAGCAGCTTGTCTCAAATTGAAGAAAAAAAATACGTAGGAATATTTGTGCCATATCACGTGACCATGCTCAATTTCATGAATTTCTGGCCACTTTTGGATTTTCTGAAATTTAAAATCCAGGATTCGAAACAATATCATAACCTGCATCATGCAATAAATCTTCAAGTGATACATCTTTCTTGTTGTACTTCTTAAGAAAGGATTTGGTAAACATTTTGCTTAGTTAGACTTCAGACAAGTTATATTTGCAGAGTAAAAGCATAATCCCTCCTTACCAGTGCATTGCCTCATATATTAACTCAAGTACTAGGCATGAACAAACGGGCTCAATTCTGTGCTAATCCTGGTGTAGTACTCCAATTAGTACTAGGCAATGGAGTTGGCGGGTGACCTTGGGTAGCGGCGACCGAGGGAATTGAACCGTGCTCGGCACGGTAGGTAATGTTGTCTAGTTACTAAAGCATCCCTCCATTGTTCATCGGTAGTCATTATGGATCGGGGACATGAGGGGAATTTCCTAGGGCTGGAATTCTGGCCGCCAGATATTTCGACTCGAAATGTGGAGGCTCGACTGGTTGGGGTTGGCTAATGTGCATACCACTGCTACCTCTTGAGCACTGCGTTGGTTTTCCCTTGAAGAGGAAAGGGTGATGCAGCAAAGTAGCGTAAGTATTTCCCTCAGTTTTTGAGAACCAAGGTATCAATCCATTAGGAGGCCACGCACGAGTCCCTCGCACCTACACAAACAAATAAATCCTCGCAACCAACGCGATAAGGGGTTGTCAATCCCTTCACGGTCACTTACGAGAGTGAGATCTAATAGATATGATAGGATAATATTTTTGGTATTTTTATGATAAAGATGCAAAGTAAAGAAAGTAAAATAAAAATGGCACCAGAAATATCTTGTTGTCGGGAGATTAATATGATGGAAAATAGACCCAGGGGCCATAGGTTTCACTAGTGGCTTCTCTCGAGAGCATAAGTATTACGGTGGGTGAACAAATTACTGTTGAGCAATTGACAGAATTGAGCATAGTTATGAGAATATCTAGGTATGATCATGTATATAGGCATCACGTCCGAGACAAGTAGACCGACTCCTGCCTGCATCTACTACTATTACTCCACACATCGACCGCTATCCAGCATGCATCTAGAGTATTAAGTTCATAAGAACAGAGTAACGCTTTAAGTAAGAGGACATGGTGTAGAGGGATAAACTCATGCAATATGATATAAACCCCATCTTGTTATCCTCGATGGCAACAATACAATATGTGCCTTGCTGCCCCTATTGTCACTGGGAAAGGACACCGCAAGATTGAACCCAAAGCTAAGCACTTCTCCCATTGCAAGAAAGATCAATCTAGTAGGCCAAAACAAACTGATAATTCAAAGTGACTTGCAAAGATAACCAATCATACATAAAATAATTCAGAGAAGATTCAAATATTGTTCATAGATAAACTTGATCACAAACCCACAATTCATCGGTCTCAACAAACACACCGCAAAAGAAGATTACATCGAATAGATCTCCACAAGAGAGGGGGAGAACATTGTATTGATATCCAAAAAGGGAGAAGAAGCCATCTAGCTAATAACTATGGACCCGAAGGTCTGAGGTAAACTACTCACACATCACCGGAGAGGCTATGGTGTTGATGTAGAAGCCCTCCATGATCGATGCCCCCTCCGGCGGAGCTCCGGAACAGGCCCCAAGATGGGATCTCACGGGTACAGAAGGTTGTGGCATTTGAATTAGGTTTTTGGCTCCGTATATGGTAGTTTGGGGGTACGTAGGTATATATAGGAGGAAGGAGTACGTCGGTGGAGCAAAGGGGGCCCACAAGGGTGGAGGTCGTGCCCAGGAGGGGTAGGCGCGCCCCCTACCTCGTGGCCTCCTGGTTGATGTCTTGACGTAGGGTCCAAGTCCTCTAGATCACGTTCGTTCCGAAAATCACGTTCCCGAAGGTTTCATTCCGTTTGGACTCTGTTTGATATTCTTTTTCTGCGAAACTCTGAAATAGGCAAAAAACAACAATTCTGGGCTGGGCCTCCGGTTAATAGGTTAGTCCCAAAAATAATATAAAAGCGTATAATAAATCCCAATAATGTCCAAAACAGAATATAATATAGCATGGAACAATCAAAAATTATAGATACGTTGGAGACGTATCAAGCATCCCCAAGCTTAATTCCTGCTCGTCCTCGAGTAGGTAAATGATAAAAACAGAATTTTTGATGTGGAATGCTACTTGGCATAATTTCAAGGTAATTCTTCTTAATTGTGGTATGAATATTCAGATCCGAAAGATTCAAGATAAAAGTTCAATATCGACATAAAAATAATAATACTTCAAGCATACTAACTAAGCAATTATGTCTTCTCAAAATAACATGGCCAAAGAAAGTTATGCCTACAAAATCATATAGTCTGGCTATGCTCTATCTTCACCACACAAAGTATTTAAATCATGCA
Organism: Triticum aestivum; assembly: GCF_018294505.1. NCBI lineage: Eukaryota > Viridiplantae > Streptophyta > Magnoliopsida > Poales > Poaceae > Triticum > Triticum aestivum. The sequence goes on from NC_057805.1 coordinate 236,119,224, forward strand.
CAACCCCGATGACAAGTCAAGCAATTGTTTCATACTTTTAGTGTTCTCAAACTTTTTCAATCTTCACGGAATACATGAGCGTGAGCCATGGACATAGCACTATATGTGGAATAAGATGGTGGTTGTGGAGAAGACAAAAAAGGAGAAGATAGTCTCACATCAACTAGGCGTATCAATGGGCTATGGAGATGCCCATCAATAGATATCAATGTGAGTGAGTAGGGATTGCCATGCAACGGACGCACTAGAGCTATAAGTATATGAAAGCTCAACAAAAGAAACTAAGTGGGTGTGCATCCAACTCGCTTGCTCACGAAGACCTAGGGCATTTTGAGGAAGCCCATCATTGGAATATACAAGCCAAGTTCTATAATGAAAAATTCCCACTAGTATATGAAAGTAATATCATAGGAGACTCTCTATTATGAAGATAATGGCGCTACTGTGAAGCACAAGTGTGGTAAAAGGATAGTAACATTGTCCCTTCTCTCTTTTTCTCTCATTTTTTTATTTGGACCTTTTTTATGGCCTCTTTTTTTCGTCCGGAGTCTCATCCCGACTTGTGGGGGAATCATAGTCTCCATCATCCTTTCCTCACTTGGGACAATGCTCTAAAAATGATGATCATCACACTTTTATTTACTTACAACTCAGCAATTACAACTCAATACTTAGAACTAAATATGACTCTATGTGAATGCCTCCGGCGGTGTACCGGGATATGCAATGAATCAAGAGTGACATGTATGAAAGAATTATGAACGGTGGCTTTGCCACAAATACAATGTCAACTACATGATCATGCGAAGCAATATGACAATGATGGAGCGTGTCATAGTAAACGAAACGGTGGTAAGTTGCATGGCAATATATCTCGGAATGGCTATGGAAATGCCATGATAGGTAGGTATGGTGGCTGTTTTGAGGAAGGTATATGGTGGGTGTATGATACCGGCGAAAAGTGCGCGGTATTAGAGAGGCTAGCAATGGTGCAAAGAAGAAAAGTGTGTATAATCCATGGACTCAACATTAGTCATAAAGAACTCATATACTTATTGCAAAAATCTACAAGTTGTCAAAGCAAAGTATTACGCGCATGCTCCTAGGGGGATAGATTGGTAGGAAAAGACCATCGCTTGTCCCCGACCGCCACTCATAAGGAAGACAATCAATAAATAAATCATGCTCCGACTTCATCACATAACGGGTCGCCATACGTGCATGCTACGGGAATCACAAACTTTAACACAAGTATTTCACAAATTCAAAACCACTCAACTAGCATGATTCTAATATCACCATCTTCATATCTCAAAACAATTATCTAGTATCAAACTTCTCATAATATTCAACACACTCATAAGAAAATTTGTTTTACTAATCTTGGATGCCTATCATAGTTAAAGAAAACTACCATGCTGTTTTGTAGGACTCTCAAAAAAATATAAATGAAGCATGATAGAATAATAGTTTCTATAAAACAAAAGTTACCACCGTTCTCTAAAAGATATAAGTGAAGTACTAGAGCAAAAACTATATAACTCAAAACATATAAGTGAAGCACATAGAGTATTCTAACAATTTCCGAATCATGTGTGTCTCTCTCAAAAGGGTGTGTACAGCAAGTATGATTGTGGTAAACTAAAAAGCAAAGACTCAAATCATACAAGACGCTCCAAGCAAAACACATATCATGTGGTGAATAAAAATATAGCTCCAAGTAAAGTTACCGATGGAAGTAGACGAAAGAGGGGATGCCTTCCGGGGCATGCCCAAGCTTTGGCTTTTTGGTGTCCTTAGATTATCTTGGTGTGCCATGGGCATCCCCAAGCTTAGGCTCTTGCCACTCCTTGTTCCATAATCCATCAAATCCTTTACCCAAAACGTGAAAACTTCACAACACAAAACTTAACAGAAAATCTCGTGAGCTCCGTTAGCGAAAGAAAACAAAACACCACTTCAAGGTACTGTAATGAACTCATTCTTTATTTATTGGTGTTAAACCTTCTGTATCCCAACTTCTCTATGGTTTATAAACTATTTTATTAGCCATAGATTCATCAAAATAAGCAAACAACACACGAAAAACAGAATCTGTCAAAAACAGAACAATCTGTAGTAATCTGTAACTAACGCAAATTTCTGGAACTCCAAAAATTCAGCCAAAATGGGACGACCTAGAATTTTTTTTTATTGATCAGAACCAATTGGAATCAATATTTTATCACGTTCTGGTGATTTTTAACAATTATTTTCGTGAACAGAAAGTTTCTGGAATTTACAGCAAGATCAAATAAGTATCATCCAAGAAGATCCTATAGGTTTAACTTGGCACAAACACTAATTAAAACATAGAAACAAGTCTAACCAGAGGCTAGATCAAAGATTTATTCCTAAACAGCAGCAAAAAGAAAAAAAACAAAAAATAAAATTGGGTTGCCTCCCAACAAGCGCTATCGTTTAACGCCCCTAGCTAGGCATAAAAGCAAGGATAGATCTAGGTATTGCCATCTTTGGTAGGCAATCCATAAGTGGCTCTCATGATAGATTCATATGGTAATTTTATTTTCTTTCTAGGAAAGTGTTCCATGCCTTTCCTTAACGGAAATTGGAATCTAATATTCCCTTCCTTCATATCAATAATTGCACCAATCGTTCTAAGGAAAGGTCTACCAAGAATAATAGGACATGAAGGATTGCAATCGATATCAAGAACAATAAAATATACGGGCACATAGTTCCTATTTGCAACAATAAGAACATCATTAATTCTTCCCATAGGTTTCTTAATGGTGGAATCCGCAAGGTGCAAGTTTAAAGAGCAATCATCAAAATCACGGAAACCTAACAAATCGCACAAAGTCTTTGGAATCGTGGAAACACTAGCACCCAAATCACACAAAGCATAGCATTTATGATCTTTAATTTTAATTTTAGTAGTAGGTTCCCACTCATCATAGAGTTTTCTAGGGATAGAAACTTCAAACTCAAGTTTTTCTTCATAAGATTGCATCAAAGCATCAACAATATGTTTGGTAAAGGCTTTATTTTGACTATAAGCATGAGGAGAATTTAGCACGGATTGCAACAAGGAAATACAATCTATCAAAGAGGAATTATCATAATTAAATTCCTTGAAATCCAAAATAGTGGGTTCATTAATATCTAATGTTTTGATCTCTTCAATCCCACTTTTATCAATTTTAGCATCAAGATCTAAAAACTCCGAATTTTTGGAACGCCTTCTAGGTAAAGGTGGATCATATTCAGTCCCATCATTATCAAGTTTCATATTGCAAAACAAATATTTAATAGGGGACACATCAATAACTTTTAGATCTTCATCTTTATTTTCAGAGGAACTAGAAGAACACGCTTTTACAAAGGAATCTTTCTTAGCACGCATCCTAGCGGTTCTTTCTTTGCACTCATCAATTGAAATTCTCATGGCTTTGAGAGACTCATTGATATCATGCTTAGGTGGAATAGATCTAAGTTTCAAAGAATGAACATCAAGAGAAATTCTATCAACGTTTGTAACATCCCAAAATTCTAAATTTTGGAATGTTATAATAAACAGATAGATTGGATTTGGATTGTTTGATTGATTGACTGAAAGTGAGTGGAATTCGAAATCTTTTGAAAGTTAAATGAGAGGGAATAAAAGGACTTTCCCAAACTTTCATTTTGGCTTTTATGATCTCCATGAATTCAAATTCTTTTCACCACAAAACCCTGGAGAGAAGATGACATGACTTCTTCCATTTATTTAAATGACAAGGGGTGTTGAAAATATTTGAATTTCATTTGAGAATATTTCCAATTCTAAAACTTTATGCAACTCAATGATTTTCACGAGCGAAGATAAAATGACTTCTTCAAAACATATGAAATATGAGTTGGGAGTTTCAAAGGATTTATTCAAAGTCCCATTGAAATTATTTTTCAATATTGGAGTTATTTGAGTTTTATTCAAATTATTTTTCTCCAAAAATAAAATATACAGAAAATAGGGTAACATGATTCCCTACATCAGAAAATTGGAGAAAAATAAATTTGAAATCATTTTGGTATTTTTAAAATGATTTTTATTGGATTTTAATAAGGCAGCAGCACTGTTTGATTTATTAAAATTTGTGTGAATTTTATTTGCCTTTAGAAAAATGTTCATCTTGTAGGAAATATTTTTCTAAATTTTTTGATATATTATATGCCTATATAATATTTTACTTTTATTTGTTTTATTTTGTTTGTCGGAGTTTAAAAAAAACAAAACAAAACCCACCCCTCCGACTGGGCCGGCCCAGCTCCCAGGCCAGACCGCGGCCCAGCCCAGCTCGCCCGTCGCCCCGTTCCCGACCGAGACTCTCCCCGAGTCCGCCGCCGCGCCGCCATGGCCGTCGTGCCGCCTCCGGCCTCCTCTGCCCCCTTCCCCACGCCTCCTCCTCTCCCCCCTTAAATAGCGCCGCCCCGGGCCCCCTCTCTCTTTCTCTCTCTCTCTGCCCCGCCGCCGCCTCTCCCGCATCTCACCGCCGCCGCACGCCGTAGCCGCCGCCCCGTCGCCGTCGACCGCCGCCGACGCCGCCATCCTCCTCGCCGCGACGCGCCGCCCCTCCCCGTCCACTCCGCCCTCGCCGCGGGCCACCAGAGCCGCCGCTCCAGTCAAGCCCGAGCTGCCGCCGCCCTTCTCCGACGCCGGCGAACCCCGCCACCGCTGACCCGGTCCGCCGCCGGACCGCCGCAAACCGGTATAACCACCGCCTGGTTTTCTCCGTTTTCTTTTGTTCGTTTTTTCTAAAAAAAAACTAGACTAGATCTGTTTTTTTAGGGTTTTATTAAACAACGAACGTCCACTGTTTAGGTCTTATAAACGAGCATTCGTTAATTAGTCTTTTCGTTTTCTGTTTATTTACGCCAGGGACTTAGTTGTAGTTATTTTATTTACAAATTAGTCCCTGATTTTCAAACGATCACTACTTTTTACTCGTTTGTCCAAATCCAACGAAACCAATGCCCACTTCTTCGTTATGATCTCCTCTATCCAGTAAAATAACTTAAACATGTTTTGGAAAGTTTTAAAATTTGAATTCAAACAGATTTGTATCCAAACTTCTTTTGTTCATAACTTAAGTTTTATAACTCCGTTTGAGTTGATTCTTTTTGCAAACCGAAGCTCTTGACCTAAACTTTCTGATAAGGCCAAATTCATATAATTTTGGTACTGTTAGAAATTGTTTTATGTTGCAAGAGTTATTTGCTTGGTTTTGATGTTTCCCGAATCGTCTTCTTCGTTCTTCTCGATCTTTTGAGTGATTGCTTATGTGTGGTTGCTATTGCTTGCTTGCGATAGATTGACCGGAGTGTGACGAGTAGATCTATCAAGAGTTTTGAGTGCGAATCATCTTCATCAACATTGCAGGCAAGTTCACACTTTGATCATATCCCTTTCATACCCAGTTTTTATGCATTAGATTCAACCCTCAAACATTGCATGGTTAGGACCTAATTAAATTGTGGGTATTGGGAAGTAGTTGAGGTAGTACCTATTACCTGTTTTATTATCAAACCCTTGGGAGTTACTTCTACGTTGCTTTATATTGCCATGCTATGCTCGTAGACGTGGATTGGGTTTGAGTGAATTTCCATGACAGATGTGAGATTGTTAATTAATGGTTTACTTAAGGTGGCAACTAAAACTCACATCTGGGTGGATTGAGGCACCTGGAGAACCCAGTGTTGTCTGTTTGTATAAGGACCGCCACCCAGGCTCAAAGGGATCATAAGATTATTCATGCTAGAAACTTCCGTGTGCAGCCACAAGCTATTATGGGCTCTAGCATAGTTGAGTAGGTTACAGGATCTCTTGAAGAGGTGGACTAGCAGATGTAGGGGAAAGTAGGTGTACCGGTCCATCCAGAGTAAAGAGTGATTGTTTCTGAAAGACTGTGTCTCGGTCATCCGTTTCTCAAACATCATGCAGTGCGAGAATCAAGCGGAGGCGATCGAGTCTTGTGGGGAAAAGTGCGCAAACCTCTGCAGAGTGTACAAACTAATCATGATTAGCCGTGTCCCCGGTTATGGACATCTTGAGTATCTAGTTCTTGGATTATCCCGTTGATCTCATCATGTTACTTTAATTAATATTGTTGGGTTAATGATGATACTTAATTGGGATTGAGATGCTGTCAACCATCTCAATGTTTCACAACCACCATGATAGTTAAATAAAATTTATTCCTTTGAAGTAGGGAAAAATTGGCTTTTCGCAAAAACATTATAACCATAGAGCTTTTCCACCAGCCATATATGCATGTAGTGATAGCCTTTGTTCATCATTTCTCTATGGTGTGAATTTGCCAGCATATTCCATGTGCTGACCCGTTTTCGGGCTGCAACGTTTCATGTTGCAGGATATCTTACGACGAGTAAGTGATACGTTAGGGTTACGATTTCTACACTCAACTTTGCCGTTGGTGTTGATGGGAATCCACAACCTTGTTACTTCCGCTATTTTGGATTGAGGTAATAGTATTTACGTTACTTTATACATGTGATTTACCTCTGTTATAAATCCTCGAGTACTGTGTGTGTCAGCATACCGATCCAGGGATGACACTTAAGCACAGAGACTTGATCCATTCGGGTCGGGTCGCTACAAGATGGTATCAGAGCACATGTTGACTGTAGGACGTGACCCTAGAAACTGGCAAGCCCATAGGAAGGATTTTCTCTAAAACTTTCCTTTTCAAAAAGATCTTTTACCTCTCTTCTTTTCTGAGTTATTCAAATATTCCCTTTAGTGAGACCATACCCCTTTTTCCCTTTTGACCACTCGAAGATTCGACTGATGAGACCACTCCAAGAAGTACAAGATATCGGACAACTAAGACCATTCGGAATGAAGAGGATTTTACCGTGCATTATGATAATGGAAACTACAACGGTTGAAGACTCCGAAGACTGGGAGAATTTGAAGGCTCTGAAGAATTGCCAGATGTGTATGACCTAGGAAGGTTACCCTTATGGAACTTGGCAGACTATGGAAGCTGTCAATACTCGAGAGCAAGGTGTATCGGAGAAAGACCGAAACATGGAGAGTTAGAAACTCAAAGTTTTGTCAAGGAAACCCTAAGGCAGGAGATATCAACTATGGAATGATAGCTCATGGAAATGACAAGAGCAAAAACACGGATACCCATGATGTTATCGCCCGCTTATCATATTGTCACCGTGCGGACTTAAGCATGCAGATGCATGGAAGGATTGGATGGTAGAAGGCTGATGGAGCACCTATCAGCAAGATGAAGTTTTAACCTTAGCTGGTGTATCACCAGGATCTGGAGCATTACATCAGGAAGTTTAAGATGAACCTTCAGGAAGCAGTATTCGACAAGTAAGCATTTCGTGAAGGACTCAGAACCCAGAAACTGAAAGTAGCCAATCTGGGAAAGCGAAACCTCGAGATAACGGAGACTCGCCAGGAGCTGAAGGACAGTAGGATCATGGTTCATGTCAAGGATGTTGAGACCCAGAAGTTGGAGCGCAACTCCAGAAATATTAAAGGACGTCACGAGAGACTTCGCGTCAACAGAGATGATTTGGCAAAAGAACTTGAGAAGGACAAGCATGATTGGAAGAAGCCATCGGAGACATGAACAAGACTTCAAGAGTTTGGCGACGTTGAAGATTTATTGACCTTTAGAAGACCAAACCCCTGTTATACCTACGTTAGATGCGACGTTTGTGAGCTGTCATTTGTTTGTTGTTTTTCCGACAGCCACAATAAAAATCTGTCTTTTCAAAACTATTGTTTGTATAGTGTGCATCCCTCTCGACCTCTCTTATCTCACCCCAAACCCATGGACCCAATAGAGGATGAATGGAGATGAGCTTGTATTTTCTGGACCGATGAGTCAATTGGAGACGGACCGATGGATTCAGAACATGGAGGATCACATGAAGAATAACCCTATAGTCAGAAGGGATATGACCTGGCATGCCCTTCAATGTTTTGAAAGAGGTGCTGCTACTTGGTGGAGGATTTACCAAACCATCAATGGATGGCAAGGAGTAACCACTTGGAAAGAATTTAAGTGGACTCTACAAAGATCTCGTCTTGTGTCCCAGAAATTGAAGCCTTATGGAAAGGATATGAAGAAACCTTGTGCATACAAGCCTTGTGGAGAAATAGGACACAACCATAAGGAACACAAGGATGAATGCCCTAATTGTGAAGGAAGTCACCCAGCTGAAGAATGCCCAACTCGGCAGATCACTTGTTTCTTGTGTGAAGGGACTACCCACTACCCTGCTCAGTGTCACATCTACCCCATGGTACAAAGGACCGTCCAGCAGAAGAAAGAAGCAATGAAAAGAGCCCTCATGGAAATTTTAGAGGAATCTGTGATGAAGGAAGAGGTGGAGGACACACCCAAAGAAGAACCAATTAAACCCTGCACCAAGTCATGCTATTCATGTGGAGAAGAAGGACACATCTCCCAAAATTGTCTGAATGGGGATTTAGTAGAATTCCCGACAGAGGAAGTAGAGTATGACCCACAGGAAATAGAAGCCCTGATTGGAACGGAAAAGTCCAGGAAGAGAAGTAGATTGGATCCCAGGAACAACCCAATTTCTACAAAGAGAGACCTGAGTCATATCACATGTTTCAGGTGCAAAAATTCAGGACACTACCAAATGATTGCCCAAAAGGGAAGATGAGGACCCCAGGAGGCTATATAATCACAAGGAAACCCCGAGATATGTCAGAAGTAATATGTTTCCGTTGTGATGAAGCAGGGCACTTTGCCAGAGAATGCCCCAAGGAGACGGAGACTTGTGACAAATAGTTGAGTGCAACGAGAAATATAGTAGTAGTAGTGTGGACATTTCTTTTATTAGTGAGGTGTCGGATTGAGGCATGTAATGGAATGCAGGAGATTGTAATAATTTGAGAATCAATAAAGTTAGCATCATTGGTATTGATTTGGATTTTATGAGTTGTTACTCTATGAAGAAAGATTTTGACCATTTTCGAGGATATGAGAAATATGGTCTATGGAAGATTGTGCATTTTAAAGGTGGTAGTACCCTGTGAGGAAACTTGACCCTTGGAAAAAGGTAATGATATTCCACGAAGTGGATTTCGAACAAAATAAGTATGAGTTTTATCTCGATATGTTGGATACCCCAAGAATATGAGGGTATGGAGTATTATTGGATGTAAAGGAGGTAGTCTATGAAATTGGAGACGGAGCATGTCTTCGTGTGTTCCCTCTGCGAGGAGTTAAACTATTTGGAGTTAAGGGAAAGTTAGCCCCGAGATTTGTAGGACCATACCGAGTTTTGGAACGTATGGGAGAAGTGGCCAACAAGTTGGAGTCACCCGAAGGACTGTCAGGAGTTCATGATGTGTTTCACGTTTCCCAGTTGAAGAAGTGCCATGCAGAGATGGCCAATATTCCCCTGTAAGGACGCTTGACCCTGGAAAGGATAATGATGTTCCACGAAGTGGAGTATGGACTTCATAAGTATAAGTTTTTTATCTCGGTATGTGGGATATCCCACGAGGATGAAGAGATAAATTACTATTGGATATAAAGGAGGTATGATGTTGGAAATATGGATCAATGGAAATTCCATGATGAGTCTGAGTAATCATGTCCTAGTTTGGTGCCAATAGAAGGAAGGAAGACAGTACAATTGGATGGATTTAAGAATACTAGGAAGTTGGATGTTGGAGTAATGATCAGTTGCTCGATGATAAGTTCAAGGAACTACAAGTGATGAGATGGGCCATAACCCACAGGCCCCAGGACCTGCCAAGAAGCAAGCACATTCTTGCTGAAGGAAAGACCCTGGAAGAAGTTACGATTTTATCGACAGACGATCTTATAGGAGTTACGCAAAACCTGAGAGTTGTGAAGGAACGATAGATGTTTGTTTGGCTTGCAGAATCCATGGATTTATCCGAACTTGGTTCGTCGACAAGAGAAATTCTGCAATGCTTGCGAGGATGACCGAGTGTTAGAATGCGAGATTCGCTAAACCATATACAAGGTAATGATTTGGGTGCGGGATGGATTGATCACCATACCGACTTACTCTTATTGTTCGCTTTGCTATATGGGATGGTAAATCTGAGTGACTTACCTATAGTAGAGAGACGACGATTAAACCTTGTTTGAACCTTAGAATGGTATAAGAATGTTTCCCCTTGTACACGGCAGTTGTTGCCAATCGTAGGTTATACGGTGAGGATCAACCAGACCCATTTCCTGCAGGAGAAACCATAAATCGTTGACCACCATGAGATATCGATAGTTGTTTAGTTTTGGCGCCAGGCCCGTCAGCTAAGAAGACCGAGTCATGGAATAACCTTACCAAGATGAAAGGACAGAAGAATTGAGGAAAAGGTTATGCCACTACCGGAAGAGCCCAGAGAAGGAATTTTCCGAGAATCTGAGAAGACTGACACTGTCAAAGAATGGATGGAGTATATGAGTTTTGATGGAACCGTAACCATGCTTTTAAGGGTGGTAGCACCCCAGACCCCTGTGATGATCGATGGATTTTGAGAAGACCCCAAACCCTAACCTATTTCTTTCTAGCCTCTCCGAATCTCGAGGACGAGATTCATTTTAAGGGTGGTAGGTTTGTAACATCCCAAAATTCTAAATTTTGGAATGTTATAATAAACAGATAGATTGGATTGATTGTTTGATTGATTGACTGAAAGTGAGTGGAATTCGAAATCTTTTGAAAGTTAAATGAGAGGGAATAAAAGGACTTTCCCAAACTTTCATTTTGCTTTTATGATCTCCATGAATTCAAATTCTTTTCACCACAAAACCCTGGAGAGAAGATGACATGACTTCTTCCATTTATTTAAATGACAAGGGGTGTTGAAAATATTTGAATTTCATTTGAAAATATTTCCAATTCTGAAACTTTATGCAACTCAATGATTTTCACGAGCGAAGATAAAATGACTTCTTCAAAACATATGAAATATGAGTTGGGAGTTTCAAAGGATTTATTCAAAGTCCCATTGAAATTATTTTTCAATATTGGGGTTATTTGAGTTTTATTCAAATTATTTTTCTCCAAAAATAAAATATACAGAAAATAGGGTAACATGATTCCCTACATCAGAAAATTGGAGAAAAATAAATTTGAAATCATTTTGGTATTTTAAAATGATTTTTATTGGATTTTAATAAGGCAGCAGCACTGTTTGATTTATTAAAATTTGTGTGAATTTTATTTGCCTTTAGAAAAATGTTCATCTTGTAGGAAATATTTTTCTAAAATTTTTGATATATTATATGCCTATATAATATTTTACTTTTATTTGTTTTATTTTGTTTGTCGGAGTTTTAAAAAAAACAAAACCCACCCCTCCGACTGGGCGGCCCAGCTCCCAGGCCAGGCCGCGGCCCAGCCCAGCTCGCCCGTCGCCCCGTTCCCGACCGGGACTCTCCCCGAGTCCGCCGCCGCGCCGCCATGGCCGTCGTGCCGCCTCCGGCCTCCTCTGCCCCCTTCCCCACGCCTCCTCCTCTCCCCCCTTAAATAGCGCCGCCCCGGGCCCCCCCTCTCTCTCTCTGCCCCGCCGCCACCTCTCCCGCATCTCACCGCCGCCGCACGCCGTAGCCGCCGCCCCGTCGCCGTCGACCGCCGCCGACGCCGCCATCCTCCTCGCCGCGACGCGCCGCCCCCTCCCCGTCCACTCCGCCCTCGCCGCGGGCCACCAGAGCCGCCGCTCCGGTCAAGCCCGAGCCGCCGCCGCCCTTCTCCGACGCCGGCGAACCCCGCCACCGCCGACCCGGTCCGCCGCCGGACCGCCGCAAACCGGTATAACCGCCGCCCGGTTTTCTCGGTTTTTTGTTCGGTTTTTCTAAAAAAAAAATAGAATAGATATGTTTTTTTAGGTTTTATTAAACAACGAACGTCCACTGTTTAGGTCTTATAAACGAGCATTCGTTAATTAGTCTTTTCGTTTTCTGTTTATTTACGCCAGGGACTTAGTTGTAGTTATTTTATTTACAGATTAGTCCCTGATTTTCAAACGATCACTACTTTTTACTCGTTTGTCCAAATCCAACGAAGCAACGCCCACTTCTTCGTTATGATCTCCTCTATCCAGTAAAACAACTTAAACATGTTTTTGAAAGTTTTAAAATTTGAATTCAAACAGATTTGTATTCAAACTTCTTTTGTTCATAACTTAAGTTCCGTAACTCCGTTTGAGTTGATTCTTTTTGCAAATCGAAGCTCTTGACCTAAACTTTCTGATAAGGCCAAATTCATATAATTTTGGTACTGTTAGAAATTGTTTTATGTTGCAAGAGTTATTTGCTTGGTTTTGATGTTTCCCGAATCGTCTTCTTCGTTCTTCTCGATCTTTTGAGTGATTGCTTATGTGTGGTTACTATTGCTTGCTTGCGATAGATTGACCGGAGTGTGACGAGTAGATCTATCAAGAGTTTTGAGTGCGAATCATCTTCATCAACATTGCAGGCAAGTTCACACTTTGATCATATCCCTTTCATACCCAGTTTTTATGCATTAGATTCAACCCTCAAACATTGCATGGTTAGGATCTAATTAAATTGTGGGTATTGGGAAGTAGTTGAGGTAGTACCTATTACCTGTTTTATTATCAAACCCTTGGGAGTTACTTCTACGTTGCTTATATTGCCATGCTATGCTCGTAGACGTGGATTGGGTTTGAGTGATATTCATGACAGATGTGAGATTGTTAATTAATGGTTCAACTTAAGGTGGCAACTAAAACTCACATCTGGGTGGATTGAGGCACCTGGAGAACCCAGTGTTGTCTGTTTGTATAAGGACCGCCACCCAGGCTCAAAGGGATCATAAGATTATTCATGCTAGAAACTTCCGTGTGCAGCCACAAGCTATTATGGGCTCTAGCATAGCTGAGTAGGTTACAGGATCTCTTGAAGAGGTGGACTAGCAGATGTAGGGGAAAGTAGGTGTACCGGTCCATCCAGAGTAAAGAGTGATTGTTTCTGAAAGACTGTGTCTCGGTCATCCGTTTCTCAAACATCATGCAGTGCGAGAATCAAGCGGAGGCGATCGAGTCTTGTGGGGAAAAGTGCGCAAACCTCTGCAGAGTGTACAAACTAATCATGATTAGCCGTGTCCCCGGTTATGGACATCTTGAGTATCTAGTTCTTGGATTATCCCGTTGATCTCATCATGTTACTTTAATTAATATTGTTGGGTTAATGATGATACTTAATTGGGATTGAGATGCTCTCAACCATCTCAATGTTTCACAACCACCATGATAGTTAAATAAAATTTATTCCTTTGAAGTAGGGAAAAATTGGCTTTTCGCAAAAACATTATAACCATAGAGCTTTTCCACCAGCCATATATGCATGTAGTGATAGCCTTTGTTCATCATTTCTCTATGGTGTGAATTTGCCAGCATATTCCATGTGCTGACCCGTTTTCGGGCTGCAACGTTTCGTGTTGCAGGATTCTTACGACGAGTAAGTGATACGTTAGGGTTACGATTTCTACACTCAACTTTGCCGTTGGTGTCGATGGGAATCCACAACCTGGTTACTTCCGCTATTTTGGATTGAGGTAATAGTATTTACGTTATTTTATACATGTGATTTACCTCTGTTATAAATCCTCGAGTACTGTGTGTGTCAGCATACCGATCTAGGGATGACACTTAAGCACAGAGACTTGATCCATTCGGGTCGGGTCGCTACAGTTCCTAGCCAATTCATCAACTTTAAGCAATTTTTCTTCGAGCAAAGCATTGAAATTCTTTTGCAAATTCATAAACTCCTTAACACTAGTCTCTAATTCAGAGGGCATCTTATTAAAGTTCCCATAAGAATTATTGTAGGAATTACCATAATTATTAGAGGAATTATTAGGATAAGGCCTAGGATTAAAGTCTCCTCTATACGCGTTGTTACCAAAATTATCCCTACCAACAAAATTTACATCCATAGATTCATTATTATTTTCAATCAAAGTAGACAAAGGCATATCATTAGGATCAGAAGAAACACTCTTAGTAGCAAATAATTTCATAAGTTCATCCATCTTTCCACTCAAAACATTAATTTCTTCTATCGCATGCACTTTTTTATTAGTAGATCTTTCAGTGTGCCATTGAGAATAATTAACCATAATATTATCTAGGAGTTTAGTAGCTTCTCCTAAAGTGATTTCCATAAAAGTGCCTCCCGCGGCCGAATCTAAAAGATTTCTAGAAGCAAAATTCAATCCGGCATAAAATTTTTGTATAATCATCCACAAATTCAAACCATGAGTAGGGAAATTACGTATCATTAATTTCATCCTCTCCCAAGCTTGTGCAACATGTTCATGATCAAGTTGCTTAAAATTCATAATATCGTTTCTAAGAGAGATGATTTTAGGAGGAGGAACATATTTAGAGATAAAAGCATCTTTGCACTTATTCCAAGAATCAATACTATTTTTAGGCAAAGATGAAAACCAAGCTTTAGCATGATCTCTAAGCAAAAAAGGAAATAGCTTCAATTTAACAATATAATTATCCACATCTTTCTTCTTTTGCATATCACACAAATCAATGAAGCTATTTAGATGGGTAGCGGCATCTTCACTAGGAAGGCCGGCGAATTGATCTTTCATGAAAAGATTCAATAAAGCAGTATTGATTTCACAAGATTCAGTATCGGTAAGAGGAGCAATCGGAGTGCTAAGGAAATCATTGTTGTTGGTATTGGTGAAATCACAAAATTTAGTATTATTTTGAGCCATCGTGACATTCAAGCAATCCAACACACGGGCAAACAAGAGATGGGCAAAAAGAGGCAAACGGAAAAGAGAGGGGGCGAATAAAACGGCAAGGGTGAAGTGGAGGAAAGGAAAACGAGCGGCAAATGGCAAAAAATGTAATGCGGAAGATAAGGGTTTGTGATGGGTACTTCGTATGTTGACTTTTGCGTAGACTCCCCGGCAACTGCGCCAGAAATGGCTCGTTGTTGGGAGTCAAATCTTGACTTGACTTGGTGTGAGCCTCCCCGGCAACGGCGCCAGAAATCCTTCTTGCTACCTCTTGAGCACTGCGTTGGTTTTCCCTTGAAGAGGAAAGGGTGATGCAGAAAAGTAGCGTCAGTATTTCCCTCAGTTTTTGAGAACCAAGGTGTCAATCCAGTAGGAGGCCACGCAAGAGTCCCTCGCACCTACACAAACAAATAAATCCTCACAACCAACGCGATAAGGGGTTGTCAATCCCTTCACGGTCACTTACGAGAGTGAGATCTAATAGATATGAAAGGATAATATTTTTGGTATTTTTATGATAAAGATGCAAAGTAAAGAAAGTAAAATAAAAATGGCACCAGAAATATCTTGTTGTCGGGAGATTAATATGATGGAAAATAAACCCAGGGGCCATAGGTTTCACTAGTGGCTTCTCTCGAGAGCATAAGTATTACGGTGGGTGAACAAATTATTGTTGAGAAATTGACAGAATTGAGCATAGTTATGAGAATATCTAGGTATGATCATGTATATAGGCATCACGTCCGAGACAAGTAGACCGACTCCTGCCTGCATCTACTACTATTACTCCACACATCGACCGCTATCTAGCATGCATCTAGAGTATTAAGTTCATAAGAACAGAGTAACGCTTTAAGTAAGATGACATGATGTAGAGGGATAAACTCATGCAATATGATATAAACCCCATCTCGTTATCCTCGATGGCAACAATACAATACGTGCCTTGCTGCCCCTACTGTCACTGGGAAAGGACACCGCAAGATTGAACCCATAGCTAAGCACTTCTCCCATTGCAAGAAAGATCGATCTAGTAGGCCAAACCAAACTGATAATTCGAAGAGACTTGCAAAGATAACCAATCATACATAAAAGAATTCAGAGAAGATTCAAATATTGTTCATAGATAAACTTGATCATAAACCCATAATTCATCGGTCTCAACAAACACACCGCAAAAGAAGATTACATTGGATAGATCTCCATAGGAGAGGGGGAGAACATTTTATTGAGCTCCAAAAAGAGAGAAGAAGCCATCTAGCTAATAACTATGGACCCAAAGGTCTGAGGTAAACTACTCACACATCACCGAAGAGGCTATGGTGTTGATGTAGAAGCCCTCCGTGATCGATGCCCCCTCCGGCGGAGCTCCGGAACAGGCCCCAAGATGGGATCTCACGAGTACAGAAGGTTGCGGCGGTGGAATTAGGTTTTTGGCTCCGTATCTGGTTGTTTCGGGGTACGTAGGTATATATAGGAGGAAGGAGTACGTCGGTGGAGCAACAGGGGCCCACGAGGGTGGAGGGCGCGCCCAGGGGGGTAGGCGCGCCCCCCTACCTCGTGGCCTCCTGGTTGATGTCTTGACGTAGGGTTCAAGTCCTCTGGATCATGTTCGTTCCGAAAATCACGTTCCCGAAGGTTTCATTCCGTTTGGACTCCGTTTGATATTCTTTTCCGGCGAAACTCTGAAATAGGCAAAAAACAGCAATTCTGGGCTGGGCCTCCGGTTAATAGGTTAGTCCCAAAAATAATATAAAAGCATATAATAAAGCCCAATAATGTCCAAACAGAATATAATATAGCATGGAACAATCAAAAACTATAGATATGTTGGAGACGTATCAACCACGCATGCCACCAGAAGGACACGAGCTCCGGTTTTTATTTAGGATCAACACGAGCCAGGGTCTGGCTGGTACGCCGTTGGGTCCTACCATTCGAGAATACAGAAGGAATCTTTTAAATTGCTGACCGAATCTATGTGTATTACAATGCCCGTATTTTCCTTGCAAATAGTAATCAGAACGTGGTAATTTATTTATGATGAGTTCTTGAATTAGAGTGAGTTTGTGATATAGTGATCTCAAAATGGATTTCACATTTCATGGTATCCCTAGTAAGTTTTTCATTGCAAATTCAAATTTAAAAGATGAACGGTATGGTGGTGAGAAAACTTTGTATCTATCAAGCATATGACCACACACACAAACTCACACACACGAACACAACAAGAATCCAATAAGTATAGTGCATCTATTTTTCCAAACCATGCATGTGTGACATGAATTAAAAAATACTCCTTCTGTTCCTAAATATTAGTCTTTTAGAGATTTCAACAAGTGACTACATATGGAGCAAAATGAGTGAATCTACACTCTAAAATATGTCTATATACATTCGTATGTGTCAGTCCATTTGAAATCTCTAAAAGACTAATATTTAGGAACGAAGGGAGTAAAATGTAAGACATGCATGGTCCTCAATACAATATTTAAAATGAACAGGAAACTGAAACATGAATATTAAGTCTAGTACTACATACTCCCTCCGGTCCTTTTTACTCCGCGTATAAGAATTGTGTGAAGTCAAGCTTCATAAAGTTTGACCATATTTATATGAAAAAATATTAATATCTACAATACTTAATTTATACAATATGAAAACTAAAGTCATGACGCATCTAATGTTGGTTCTTGTCACATTCTGAATGTTGGTATTTTTCTCTATAAATTCGGTCAAAGTTTATGAGGTTTGACTTCAGACAAACCTTATATGCGAACTAAAAAGGACCGGAGGGAGTACATGCAAATGTTGTATTTAGGCGGAGGTATGTAGATTGTCGGGGGTTAACCCCTCGACCTTAGATAAAATTGTGAAGCTCTGTTTAGGATTTTTTAGATTATATTTGTCCCCACCCTCCCAAACACCGATTGGTTGTGCGCCCCCTCTTCCCCGGGAGAATATCATGTGCCCCCACACCTTAGATGCTATATGCTGATACGAGTTGCTTGGAGCTTGTAGATCTGAGATATAGCAGCTCACAGGATGTCTTAATATTTTTATAGGAAACCTTAATGAGTTTGAGAATTGCACACAATTGTACAAAAACTACTCAAATGCCCTTGGATCCCATATACAACGACCACGAAGCTCGTATCACCATAGCATCTAAGATGAAGGAGGACCTCATACTCTCCTATTAGGTAAGAATATCATGTACTACCACACCTTAGATGCTTTGGTGATACAAGCTCTTCGGAGCCGTTGGATTTGTGATCCAACAACTCCTTGGTGGTTTGAATGTTTTTTTGCAGAAAAGCCCACAAAGAGTTCGGCCACTGCTTACAAGCACAAAGACTGCTCAAATGCCATTGGATCTCAGATCAAATGAGCTCGAAGCTCGTATCACCGTAGCATCCAAGCTGCGAGCACCTGATCGCATGGGAGAATATGAGGTGCTCCCGCACCGTAGATTCTATGGTGATACGAGTTCATAGAGATCTAACGGCTCACAGTAGGAGGTTTGAATGTTTTTTCAATATACGCCTGAGAGAGTTTGGGAATTGCGCAGCAAGTACAAGTACTACAGATGTGGCATCTGATCACAGATCATACGACCTAGATGCTCGTATCACCGAAGCGGCTAATTAAGCTACGGGGAGCCGTTGGATCCAAGATGCAGCGGCACACACGAGGCTTAAATGTTTTATTCGCAAAAAAAACCTTGGAGAGTTTGGAAATTGCGCATAATTACAAAGACTACTCCCAAGCCATTGGATCTCAGTTCCAACGATGTAAAAACTCATATCGCCATAGCATCTAAGCTGCGGGGTGGATGTGTTATTCTATGCAGCTGCCATTTTTATTCGTAAACTTGCAAAATACGTGTAACTCGTGCCGTTACTTGTCAAACTGCGCAAAGTGTTTGTTCAAAAAACCACCCTACACTGAAATATCAGAACAATACACGGGGGTCCCACTTGTCATTGATCAAATTCGGACCTAAAACTAACATATCTAAAAGACGAGATTTGAACTAGCAACCTGGACTACAAAGCATAAGTCGATAGCCTGAAACAACAACGGTTGTTGGCTTTGTCCCATAACTTTATTTTATACAGTATTACGTTGAGTAGAGTAGAGGGAGTGCCTCGTCAACACGTCCATGACCGTTGACTCACTTACTAGTGGGTCCCAGGTCTGCGATCTCTTTCTCCTCTCATCGCCTAACCTTTAGACGCACGGGCACACACGAAGAGCGGCGCTAGCTTGCCGTGTTGTTATTATAACTAAAAAAGCTTCGAATAGAAGAATCGCCTAGAACAAGAGACACTGCGGATGGTCGAGACGGAGCTAACCACACCTATCCTCCATGCCACGTTAGCATGATGAAGCTGTGTGGCTAGTGGGGTGTTTTCGACCAACGGGCTGGTTCCCGAGGTCGAACCATAGGTACTATGTCTGATACAATATATTTTTACACGCACATTTTTCCTCCGTGCCAAGACGTGACACACTCTACCGTGCGGTTTCGGGGTCCTCCCGGGTGGTGCACGCATATATTCTTCCTTGCCGAGACATGGGACGCCCTACCATGTGTTTTCCGGGTCCTCCTCGGTCGTAGCGTCGAAGCAAGTAAATGAGTTGTCTAATCATGAAAGACCACATTTCCCGCCGAGTACATCAGTGAAGCACGGTGGCTAGCTAGTTGGGCTAGTCCAACCGATTAGCTAGGCCGCCACAACATTTGTTTTTTCACCCCTTTTTTATCTCCTTCTCGGCAGGCAAATTTAAATGTCCACTGCGGCGTTGCTCTGGTGTTTGGGTGCGGTAGGCATGGCAGGATTTTTATTTTTTTGATTGACAGGAGCGGGCGCGACAGGATTTTTAATTTTTTGATTGACGGGAGCAGGCGCGGCACCAATTAGTCATGATGACTCCGCCTGTATAACCCACTGCTCCCTAATGTGAAAAGTCGTCGACTGGTGTTTTCCCATGGGGCAAACCAAAAGATTCACCCCGCTCCTCGGCTGGCTCCTTCCGCCTTCCCGTAGATTGCATTGCCATTCAGCCGTTTTGTCCCCTTTGCTTCCTCTCCTCATTGCTTCTACCTGGTGCCATGGCGGTGCAGTAGATCACGGAGTCTGAGGTGAGGCGCCTAACACAGGAGCTCCAGGCCAAGGATGCGGAGCTCAGGGCCAAGGACGTGGAGCTCCGTGAGCTCAAGGAGACGAGGAGTGCCATGCTCCTCCATTATGTGCGGGAGTTCACAGAGCTTCAAAAGCGGCAGGCATCCACCACAAAGATGCTCGAGGCGTCAGTGGCATTGCCGCAGAAAGCAGGAGATACGATAGGTCATTAGGGGAGCCAGCTGGAGCGCGAGCGGGCCGATCGTGACGAGGACCAGGATCGCCTCAGCCACTTGGTGGACCAAGTTGCCACACACGTGTTGTGGCTGCGCGATGCCTACCGTCGTGCCAGCGCGACCATGCCGACCGTGGGGCTAAACCCATTCGACCACCCCGTCGACTTCAACGAGCTATGGCTTCCTGACCTGGTCTCCTTCTTCACCTATATCTCCGAGGAGCTTAGCCATTTCCGCGTGATGGTGGGGGCGGAGCTGGACAAGGAGGGATTGCGAGCTGCCGTCGCTGTTGCCGGGCGAATCGTCTCAAGGCTCCGTCACCGGAATCCATTTGTGCCATTGGACGCCGTCTTTAACGAGCTAGCTCCCGTCGACCGGGAGTGGGCTCTGCGGGCGGTTGCACCCTGCATCACCAACGTCGTGGGCCTCGAGAAGCAGAGGGACTTCGGTGGTGTTTAGGCATCCTCTGCATGGTCATGTCCATGTCTCGGCACAACATGACCGTTGGATCAAACTCAGACGGTGCAGATCAGTCACTGTAGCACAAAGCGTGTGGGTGTGTTTGGTTGCATTCTCATCTCAATGTAGTTGTTAGTGAGCCGGTTCGTCACGGCCTCCCCAAGCGACGACGATGGCTTGCGCTACTGGCCGTACGGAAGGGGCCACCCCCACAATGCAATCCCCATCGTGGCAACCAGCGCAGGCGCGGCAGAATCAAGAACCCAATTATGTCTCGATGGCTTCTTCTGACCCTGGAGCACATCCAGGTCAATGGTGAGCGCCGGAGGACGGGCGGATGGGAGACACACGCATCATCGTCGAGCGACGCCGCGGCGACCACCGCCGGACCAATGTGTGTGATGGTCCCAACATCGACGAGCCTGCGCTCGAGCACAGCGGGTACCTGCCTTTCGAGGTTGGGTGCCCTGCCTTTACTCGTGAGCTGCGGCAAGTCCGTTGGCCATCCATTCATACGTTCAAGCCGGATATACCAGAGAAGTATGATGGAAGGCTGAACCCGGGAGAGTTCCTGAGCATTTATACCATCGCTGTTCAGGCTGCCGGAGGAAGAGATGAGAAGGTGTTTGCCAACTACTTCGCATTGGCACTCAAGTCCAATGTGAGGTCTTGGCTGATGCATCTGCCGGAGAAATCCATTTTGTCATGTGCTGACCTGTGCCATGAATTCATTAGGGCCTTCATGGGCGGCCATCAAGAGCCAGGATGGCCAGGTGATTTGCAGCTTCTCCAATAGAAAGAAGGAGAAACCCTCCGCAAGTATTTGCAGAGATTCAGCAGAGTCCACAAGAATATCCCAAGAGATGATAGAAGTTTAGTATGGGTAGTAGATATAGGTTTTTTGTAATCTAAAATGATAAAACAGCAAAGTAGCAAGTGATAAAAGTGAGCACAAACGATATTGCAATGCCTAGAAACAAGGCCTAGGGTTCATACTCTCACTTGTGCAATTTGTCAATGTTACTGACATAATTGAAACATATGAAAATCCTTCAAAGTGCGGTGAATAATCGCTCTCTTATCGGAGAATAGGCTGAAATCGCATAGGTAGTAAACCACCTTAAAGTTGTGTTTCCAATCAATCTAGTGAACAACCCCAAAGTGTCACGAATAGTTCTAAGATCGTACTCCGACAACACCATATGATACACATGAATCAACTCTAATGTCACCTAGATACCCCAATGTCACCATAGGTATCCGCGAGTGAGACATGCATCGAGTGATCTCAAATCCAAAGTACTAAATATAGAAGTGCACTAAAACCATGTAGAAATCATGTAAATATAACATGAATACTTCATAAATTATAGATATGTTGGAGACATATCAGCATCCCCAAGCTTAATTCCTGCTCGTCCTTGAGTTGGTAAATGATAAAAGAAATAATTTTTGAATTGTGAATGCTAGAAACAAATATTTGATCACATAGGCAATGGTAATCTAGTAAAAAGTAGCATCATTCCAATAAGTTCAACATACCACAAAGTGGTAATGAAGTATCTCGTAACCTTTCAAGATTATATTGCAAACATAAAGCAATCAATGAATTAAAGATGATGTCTAGGTACCCAATTTGACGATAACCATCATACTTACATAATGCTAAATAAATTTCTATTAGAAGAGTGCATGCAAAGCTAAGAGTGATCTACATGCTCGATACATGGTGCCAAAAGAAAGAAAGATGGAATTTTCTCAACATGAAAAATAAATAGATAGGTCCTTCATAGGGAAGTAGGGATTTGCTTATGTGCTAGAGCTCATTGCTTAAAACAGAGATAATTTCATTTGAGAGGTGTACTTTTCCTGTCATCGGTTTAACGAAAAAGATTTCAATATCTTCCCTGCTAAACACATTAATGGTGCTTCCCATGCAAAAGTTTCACTACCCTCCACCATACTAACACAAACCACGGCTAGCCGAATCCATGGGTGCATGCCAACTTTCAACTTCCTAGGGGCAGCATTTTTTATAAATAATTCAGGACTAGGCATCCTTATTACCAGCCTCCCTCGAATTTGACAAGCGAATAAACTTTCATCGTGAGTAAAACACACTTATCATGGTACATATTGACAACCCGATCGCTCCATGAGTGGTATGGGCACACAAAACATATGTTCACTTGAAGGGTTTAGAGATGGCACTGACACGTCTCCAACGTATCTGTAATTTATTAAGTACACATGCCATGTTTATAATAATTTTCAATAGTTTTGGTGCATTTTATCTTATTCTCATGGACTAACATATTAATCTAGTGCCCAGTGTGTGTTGCTCTTTTCTAATTGTTTTTTATTTTTTAGAAAGTCCATACCAAATGAAGTCCAAATGCGAAAAAACTTTTTGATGATTTTTTGACACGAAAAGGTACGGGATACATCCCCGTCGTATCGAGTTTTCCAAACTCTTTTTCCCTTGTTTTGGATTCTAATTTGCATGATTTGAATGGAACTAGCTCAGTCTGACGCTGTTTTCAGGATAATTGTCATGGTGTTATTTTTGTGCAGAAATAAAATTTCTCGGATTGATCTGAAAATTTACGAAGAACATTTTTGGAATATATAAAAAATACTGGCGCAAGAATTAACCAGAGGGGGTCCACCAAGAGGCCACAAGCCTAGGGGCGCCCCCTTGGGGCGTGCCTAGAGGGCTTGTGGGCCCCCTGGGCCTCCTCCGACCTCAACTCCAAATCTATATAACCCTATTCGAGTAGAAAAAATAAGAGAGAAGGATTTGTCGCGTTTCACGATATGGTGCCGCCGCCACCTCCTGTTCTTCATCGGGAGGGCTGATCTAGAGTCCGTTCGGGGCTTTGGAGAGGGGGGTTCGTCACCATCATCATCACCAACCTTCCTCCATCACCAATTTCATGATGCTCACTGCTGCGCATGAGTAATTCCATCGCAGGCTTGCTGGACGGTGATGGGTTGGATGAGATTTATCATGTAATCGAGTTAGTTTTGTTAGGGTTTGATCCCTAGTATCCACTACATTCTGAGGTTGATGTTGCTATGACTTTGCTATGCTTAATGCTTTTCAGTAGGGCCAGAGTGCCATGATTTAAAATATGAACCTATTATGTTCTCATGAATATATTTGTGTTGTTGATCCTATCTTTCATGTTGTAAACACCTATTATGAGTTATGATCCGCATACCCCAAGGTGACAATAATTGGGATTCTTTCCGATGATTAACGTAGTTTGAGGAGTTCATGTATTCACTAAGTCCTAATGCTTTGGTCCGCTTCTCTATTAAAAGGATGCCTTAATATCCCTTAGTTTCCATTAGGACCCCACTGCCACAGGAGGGTAGGACAAAAGATGCCATGCAAGTTCTTTTCCATAAGCATGTATGACTATATACATAATGCATGCCTACATTATATTGATGAATTGGAGCTAGTTATGTGTCACCCTAGGTTATGACTGCTACCTGGCGAATATCATCCAACACAACTATCATTGCCAATCCATTGCCTACGAGCTTTTCACATATTGATCATTGCTAAGTTACTCTTGTTGCTACTGATGTTACAATCACTACAAAACTGCAACTATTACTTTGGCCACCCTTACTGTTAATTCCATATTACTTTGCTACTAAGTACTTTGCTGCAGATATTAAGTCTTTCAGGTGTGGTTGAATTGACAACTCAGCTGCTAATACTCGTGAATATTCTTTGGCTCCCCTTGTGTTGAATCAATAAATTTCGGTTGAATACTCTTCCCTCGAAAATAGTTGCGATCCCCTATACTTGTGGGTTATCAAGACCTTTTTCTGGCGCCGTTGCCGGGGAGCATAGCTGTATTCTCTGAGTCACTTGGGATTTATATCTGTGGATCACTATGAGGAATGTGAAAGATATGAGAACCAAGATTTTTCCCTCTACTATGAGAGGAGGTAAGGAACTGCCATCTAGCTCTGCAAT
This sequence comes from Triticum aestivum, assembly GCF_018294505.1. Lineage (NCBI taxonomy): Eukaryota > Viridiplantae > Streptophyta > Magnoliopsida > Poales > Poaceae > Triticum > Triticum aestivum. Next base: position 236,143,874 of record NC_057805.1, read on the forward strand.
GGATTCACCTTCTATTTTGAGTAAGCTTGCAACACCTACACCGGTTACTGATTCTGATATGTCGCATGTTATTAATGATGCTACTTCTGATATGCATGATGCTTATGATGCTAGTACTTTTCTTGATAATACTGTGCCACTGGGTGAATTTCTTGATGAACAACTTGCTAGAGCTAAAAATATTGAGTGTGCTGAAGAAGATGATATTTCTGAAACTGATGAGATTATTGAAACTGAACACTTTGAAATACCTATTAAACCTAGATCTCCTAGATATGAATTGCTCATGAGGAAAAAATTCATTATTACTGTAAGCTTAAGTTATTTCCTTTCCCGTTAAAGGGTAATGCTAAGATGTGGTTTAATTCTCTTGCTCCTGGTTGTGTGCGTAGACCCCAGGATATGATTTACTACTTCTCTGAAAAATATTTTCCTGCTCATAAGAAACAAGCTGCTTTACATGAAGTATTTAACTTTGTGCAAATTGAAGAAGAGAGTCTCCCACAAGCTTGGGGGAGGCTTCTCCAATTACTTAATGCTTTGCCTGATCATCCTCTCAAGAAAAATGAAATACTTGATATCTTTTATAATGGACTAACCGATGCTTCTAGCGACCACATAGATAGTTGCACTGGTTGTGGCAGCGAACGAACTGTTGAACAAGCTGAAGTGCTATTGAATAATATATTGAGTAATGATAATGATTGGACTCTTCCCGAACCACCTCCTAAGCCAACTCTGAAGAAGAGAGGTATTCTATTTCCCAGTCCTGAATATATGGAAGAGCCAAAGAAATCTATGAAGGAAAAAGGTATTAAAGGTGAAGATGTTAATAATTTACCACCTATTGAAGAAATACATGGTCTTGATAACCCGACACAGATAGTAGAGGTATATTCTCTCTATAGATTTGATGAAGGTGATATTCCTCATAATAAGTGTGCTAGTCAATGCTTGGATGAAAATGATAACTTTATTGTTAAACAAGAAAATTTGAACGCATATGTTAGTAGACAATTGAAACGCAATGCTTATATGCTTGACTGCTTGGGTGACTATATGTGTAGAACTGTTAATGATCTCAAGGTTATTAGTAAACATGCTTCCATGGTAAAAACTTAAGTAGAACAAGTTATCAAGGCACAAAATAATTTGTTGAATGAGTTGAATAATAAGAACACTGATAATGTTGTTAGAGTTATGACTAGAGGAGGTAAAATGACTCAGGAACCTTTGTATCCTAAGGGCCCTCCTCAGAGAGTAGAACAATACTCTCAGAGAATTAATACTAATGCACCTAGTCCTTCTAAAAGGAAAAAAGAAAGATGATAGGACTTTGCATGCTTCTAGTGAACCTATTATAGACACACCTGAGAATCCAAATGATATTTCTATTTCTGATGCCGAAACACAATCTGGTGATCAACATGAACCTATTGATAATGTTAATGATGATGTTCATGTTGATGCTCAACCTAGTAATGATAATGATGTGGAGATAGAACCTGTTGTTGACCTTGATAACCCACAACCTAATAATAAAAGATATGATAAGAGAGACTTCATTGCTAGAAAACATGGCAAAGAAAGAGAACCATGGGTTCAGAAACCCATGCCCTTTCCTCCTAATCCATCCAAGAAAAATGATGATAAGGATTTTGAGCACTTTGTTCAAATGCTTAGACCTGTCTTTCTGCGTATGCGTTTGACTGATATTTTGAAAATGTCTCCTTCTGCTAGGTATATGAAAGATATCGTTACATATAAAAGAAAGATACCGGATGCTGAAATTTCCACCATGCTTGCTAATTACACTTTTAAAGGTGGAATACCAAAGAAACTAGGAGATCCAGGAATACTAGCTATACCATGCTCTATTAAAAGAAATTATGTTAAAACTGCTTTATGTGATTTGGGAGTCGGTGTTAGTGTTATGACTTTCTCCTTTATATCGTACACTTGATTTGAATAGGTTGACACCAACTAAAATCTCTTTGCAAATGGTTGATAAATCAACTGATATACCCATCGGTATTTGTGGGGATGTGCCTGTTGTAGTTGAAAACGTTACTATCTTCACGGACTTTGTTATTCTTGATATTCCCGAGGACGATAGTATGTCCATCATCCTGGGTCGACCCTTTTGGATATGATAATCCCCAAGTGCAGGGAGTCATCGTAGCAATTCCCAAAGGTGGAAGTGATAAGTATGGAGTGTCGAACCCACAAGGAGCTAAAGGTAAGATCAAAATTCTCTCAAGTCCTATCTGCCACTGATACGACTCTACGTACACCGAACGTTTGCTTCCAACAAGAAACGAGAAATAAAACTACGTTGTGGGTATGAAGAGGATAACTTTGCATGATATCGGAGAGCTAAAATATAAAAGTAGGTGTTGTTATCATAAAGTCAGAATATATTACTAAATATTATAAATAGCGAGTGTGGAATAATGATGGATCGGTGTGCGGAATTATCCTAGGCAATTGTTAACAAGACCGGTAGTCGTCATTGCAATTTCATATGAGGGAGAGGCATAAGCTAACATACTTTCTCTTCTTGGATCATATGCACTTATGATTGGAACTCTAGCAAGCATCCGCAACTACTAAAGATCATTAAGGTAAAACCCAACCATAGCATTAAAGCATCAAGTCCCCTTTTATCCCATACGCAACAACTCCCTTACTCGGGTTTAAGCTCCTGTCACTCTAGCAACCCACTATAAGTGAATCATGAACGTATTGCAAGACCCTATAGCCGGAATCCCTCACTCTTGCGCGACACGGAGGGCACAATAGGACAACACCAAAATAAAACATACAACTCGTACCAATCTAGATCATCAATCGACCCAAAAACAAAGGATATCTACTCAAAACATCATAGGATGGCAAGACATGATTGGATCATAATATGTGGCATAAAGCACCATGTTCAAGTAGGGATTACAGCGGGGTGCGGGAGAGTGGACCGCGTAAAAATATGAGGATGGTGATGATGATGGTGATGTTGATGAAGACGATCACTGCGGTGATGATTCCCCTCCCGATGGCACTCCGGCGCCACCGAGAGAGAGGAGAAGTGGTTCTCCCCCTTGTGCTTCCTCCTCCATGGCCTCCCCCCTAGATGGGGAGAGGTTCTCCCTCTGGTCCTTGTCCTTCATAGCGATGATGGCCCCTCCGGGATCCTCGTCCATGGCCTCCGGTGATGATGGCCCCCTCCGGCAGGGTACCAGAGAGGGCCTAGATTGATTTCTCGTGGCTACAGAATCTTGCGGTGGCGGAACTTCCGATCTAGGTTAATTTCTGGGCTTTTCTGTATTTATAGGAATTTTTGGCATTGGTTTCACGTCAGGGGGGTGTCTGAGTCGTCAACGAGGCAGGGGCCCACGCCCAGGGGGGGCGCCCCCACCCTCGTGGACAGCCCGGGACTCTTTGGGCCCAACTCTTTTGCTCCAGGGTCTTCTTTTGGTCCATAAAAAATCAACAAAAATTGGCACGTCAATTGGACTCCCTTTGATATTCCTTTTCTGTAAAACTCAAAAACAAGGAAAAAATAGAAACTGGCACTGGGCTCTAGGTTAATAGGTTAGTCCCAAAAATCATATAAAATAGCATATAAATGCTATAAAACATCTAAGATGGATAATATAATAGCATGAATACTTCATAAATTATAGATACGTTGGAGACGTATCAGCATCCCCAAGCTCCTGCTCGTCCTCGAGTAGGTAAATGATGAAAGAAATAATTTATGAAGTGTGAATGCTAGCAGGTGCACAAGTTTGATCAATGATAATTTCAATCACCTTTTCTAGCATCATTATATGTCATAACAGTAGCTCATCTCATAAAACTTTTCATGATCCAGTAACAAGCTATTCACATGTTAAAGTATAGATCATAAACTTTCTTGAAAACTAACAAATAGTGCTCTTAGTCATCAAACAATTGCAATTCATCTTATTTTCAGGAAGGATCTATGTCAGAGCTTCGATTTAGGAAACTCCACATACTCAACAATCATTTAATCTTTCGCAATTGCTAACACTCACGTGATATTTATGGGTTCAAAGTTTTAATCGGACACAGAGATAGATGGGGGCTTATAGATTCGCCTCCCAACCTTTTACCTCAAGGGTAATGTCAACAATAATAGTTCATGATAACTTACATCCAATTGGATATATATATATATATATATATATATATATATATATATATATATATATATATATATATATATATATATATATATATATCAGGATCTTTCCAACACAATGTGCTTGCCAAAGGATAAAATGTAAAAAGAAAAGGTGAAGATCACCATGACTCTTGCATAAGGTAGACGATAAAAGTAAAAGATAGGCCCTTCGCAGAGGGAAGCAGAGGTTGTCATGTGCTTTTAAGGTTGGATGCACAAAATCTTAATGCAAAAGAACGTCACTTTATATTGCCTCTTGTGATAGAGACCTTTATTATGTAGTCCGTCGCTTTTATTTCTTACCTATCACAAGTTCGTATAAAGCTTATTCTCTTCGCACTAATAGATCATACATATTTCGAGATCAATTTTTATTGCATGCACCGATGACAACTTACTTGAAGGATCTTACTCAATCCAGAGGTAGGTATGGTGGACTCTCATGGCAAAACTAGTTTAAGGGATATTTGGAAGCACAAGTAGTATCTCTACTTGGTGCAAAGAATTTGGCTAGCATAAGGGGGAAAGGCAAGCTCAGCATGTTGGATGATCCATGACAATATACTTTATTTCGGATATAAGAAAACATAACCCATTACGTTGTCTTCCTTGTCCAACGTCAACCTTTTAGCATGTCATATTTTAATGAGTGCTCACAATTACAAAAGGTGTCCAAGATAGTATATTTATATGTGAAATCTCTCTTCCTTCAATATTCTTTCATGAATTGTTCAAGTGACCAATTCTGCGTTTGCTAACTTTCAATAAGTTTACTACCTATACTTATTCTATGTGAAGTCATTACTCCCCATGGTATAAGCATATGAAACATACAGATTTATGATATTCAATTCATTCAACCATTTACTCACAGGATATATGTGAAGCACGTGAGTAAATGACAAACTACTCCAAAAAGATATAAGTGAAGAACACTGAGTAGTCAAATAATTAACTAGCCATGGGAGGATTCTTTTTCATTCAAGATTTCATATCCAATGATTTTATTCAAACATCAAGTAAAATTGAAAATACGCTCAAAGCAAAACACATATCATGTGACGAATAAAAATATAGCTCCGGGTAAGGTATACCGATAGTTTTGAAGACGAAAGAGGGGATGCCTTCCGGGGCATCCCCAAGCTTAGGCGCTTGAGTATTCCTTGAATATTACCTTGGGGTGCCTTGGGCATCCCCAATCTTAGGGTATTTCCACTCCTTATTCTCCTCATATTGATATCTCACCCAAAGCTTGAAAACTTCAATCACACAAAACTTAACGGAACTTCGTGAGATAGGTTAGTATGATAAAAAGTAAACCATTCACTTTGGCACTGTAAAAGACAAGGCTCATAATTGTTCTCACACAATGCCTACTGTACCATATCATTTCTACAATTTATATTGAGAAATATAAGCCATAGAAACTAGAAAACAAGCAAACTATGCAATGAAAACAGAATCTTTCAGAAACAGAACAGTCTGTAATGATCTGAACAGCAACCATACTTCTGCTACTCCAACAATTATGAAATAAATTGGTGGACGTGAGGCATTTGTCTATTAATCTTCTGCAAAAAGAATCAACTAAAAAGCACTCTTCTGTAACAAATGACAGCTAATCTCGTGAGCGCAAAGTTTCTGTTTTTTACAGCAAGATTACATTAACTTTCACCCAAGTCTTCCCAAAGGTCTTACTTGGCACTTTATTGAAACAAAAGCTATAAAACATGATTACTAAGTAGATTAATCATGTAAACACACAAAAACAGTAAGGGTAAATATTGGGTTGTCTCCCAACAAGCGCTTTTCTTTAATGCCTTTTAGCTAGGCATGATGATTTCAATGATGCTCACATAAAAGATAAGAATTGAAACATAAAGAGAGTGTCATGAAGAATATGACTAGCACATTTAAATATAACCCACTTCCTATGCCTAGGGATTTTTTGAACACATAATTTATAGGAACAAGAATCAACTAGGATAGGAAGGCAAAACAAGTATAACTTCAAAACATTAAGCACATAGAGAGGAAACTTGATATTATTGAAACTCCTACAAGCATGTATTCCTCCCTCCTAATAATTTTCAGTAGCATCATGAATGAATTCAATAATATAACCATCACTTAGAGCATTCTTTTCATGATCTTCAAGCATAGAAATTTTTCTACTCTCCACATAAGCAAAATTCTTCTCATTCGGAATAGTGGGATCATTAATTCCTAAAGTTGACACTCTTCCAACCCCACTTTAGATGATAGTATTATTCATACTCCAAAAGATATAAGTGAAGTACATGGAGCATTCTACAATTAATATAATCTAACCAATATCCAAGCTCAAAATATATAAGTGAAGCACACGAAGCATTCTATAAAACCATACTCAAAAGATTTAAGTGAAGCGTAAAGAGCATTCTATAAGGTCATACTCAAAAGATATAAGTGCAGCACATGAAGTATTCTATATATCAATGACGGGATATATCATACTAGCATCTTTCTTAAAGGGAAAAACAAAAACACAAAGGACACAAATCATGTGAACAAAACAAAAACCGAGGTATACCGATAATTGTTGAAGAAGAAAGATGGGATGCCAGCCGGGGCATCCCCAAGCTTAGACGCTTGAGTATCCTTGAAATATTTACTTGGGGTGCCTCAGGCATCCCCAAGCTTGAACTCTTGCCTCTCTTTATTCTTCTCATATTGATAGCTCCTCGATCTTCGAACACTTCATCCACACAAAACTTTAACAAAAAACTTTGTGAGATCCGTTAGTGTAATAAACCAAACTACCACTTTAAGATACTCTAATGAACTCATTATTTATTTATATTGGTCTTAAAACTACTGTATTCCAACTTCTATATGGTTCATACCCCCCGATACTAGCCATAGATTCATCAAAATAAGCAAACAACACGAGAAAAACAGAATCTGTCGAAAACAGGACAGTCTGTAGTAATCTGGAAGTTTAGCAAACTTCTGTAACTCCAAAAAATTCTAACAAAATATGAAGATTTAAAAAGTTTATACATAGGTAATATGCAAAAAGTTTCAAACCCATTTGACTTTCCAGTAAAAAATGTAAATTCACACACTACCGCCAAAGTTTCTGTTTTTGTACTGCACATAGTAAACAAGCAATCTAATCATCCTAAAACCAAAGCTTGGCACATTATTTTTATAATACAATGAACATATACAAGGGTATAATTATTTACAGAGAAACTTCCATGAAAAATTCTACATTGTTTCCGTGAGCATGAACACAAGTGCTCAAGGTCGACCCTCACTTCTTCAATGCATAACTTTCCAATCACTTCTCTTTTTGAAAAACTTTTTAGGCAGGAGAGGCAAGTAATTTTTTGTATTTTCATTATTTTAATTTTTTTTGGTATGTTTCACCCACAACTAAACAGAAACAAAAAGGAAAAACAAAATCTACTTAGTGAAGAAAGCAAAAAAGCACACACGAGAATATCAACCCCACGCTATTGCTCCCCGGCAACGGCGCGAGAAAGGAGCTTGATAATCCCCAAGTGCAGGGAATCATTGTAGCAATTCCCAAAGGTGGAAGTGATAAGTATGGAGTGTCGAACCCACAAGGAGCTAAAGGTAAGATCAATATTCTCTCAAGTCCTATTTGCCACTGATACGACTCTACGTACACCGAACGTTTGCTTCCAACTGGAAACGAGAAATAAAACTACGTTGTGGGTATGAAGAGGATAACTTTGCATGATATCAGAGAGCTAAAATATAAAAGTAGGTGTTGTTATCATAAATTCAGAACATATTACTAAATATTATAAATAGTGAGTGTGGAATAATGATGGATCGGTGTGCGGAATTATCCTAGGCAATTGTTAACAAGACCGGTAGTCGTCATTGCAATTTCATATGAGGGAGAGGCATAAGCTAACATACTTTCTCTTCTTGGATCATATGCACTTATGATTGGAACTCTAGCAAGCATCCTCAACTACTAAAGATCATTAAGGTAAAACCCAACCATAGCATTAAAGCATCAAGTCCCCTTTTATCCCATATGCAACAACTCCCTTACTCGGGTTTAAGCTTCTGTCACTCTAGCAACCCACTATAAGCGAATCATGAACGTATTGCAACAACCTATAGAGGGAATCCCTCACGCTTGCGCGACACGGAGGGCACAATAGGACAGCACCAAAATAAAACATACAACTCATACCAATCTAGATGATCAATCGACCCAAAGACAAAAGATATCTACTCAAAACATCATAGGATGGCAACACATCATTGGATCATAATATGTGGCATAAAGAACCATGTTCAAGTAGGGATTACAGCGGGGTGCGGGAGAGTGGACCGCGTAAAAATATGAGGATGGTGATGTTGATGAAGACGATCACTGCGGTGATGATTCCCCTCCCGATGGCACTCCGGCGCCACCGAGAGAGAGAAGAAGAGGATCACCCCCTTATGCTTCCTCCTCCATGGCCTCCCCCCTAGATGGGGAGAGGTTCTCCATATGGTCCTTGTCCTTCATGGTGATGATGGCCCCTCCGGGATCCTCGTCCATGGCCTCCGGTGATGATGGCCCCCTCCGGCAGGGTGCGAGAGAGGGCCTACATTGATTTCTCGTGGCTACAGAGGCTTGCGGCGGCGGAACTTCCGATCTAGGTTAATTTCTGGGGGTTTCTGTGTTTATAGGAATTTTTGGCGTTGGTTTCACGTCAGGGGGGTCTCCGAGTCGTCCACGAGGCAGGGGCCCATGCCCAGGGGGGTGGGCGCGCCCCCACCCTCGTGGACTGCCCGGGACTCTTCTGGCCCAACTTTTTTGCTCCTGGGGCTTCTTTTGGTCCATAAAAAATCAACAAAAATTGGCACTTCAATTGGACTCCGTCTGATATTCCTTTTCTGTAAAACTCAAAAACAAGGAAAAAACAGAAACTGGGACTGGGCTCTAGGTTAATAGGTTAGTCCCAAAAATCATATAAAATAGCATATAAATGCATATAAAACATCTAAGATGGATAATATAATAGCATGAATACTTCATAAATTATAGATACGTTGGAGACGTATCAGGATACTGTAGGGGATGTTTTTGATTGCAACAAGGGCAATGTCACTTCTAATGTTAATGGTAACGAACATACGGTACACTTTCCGAAGAAACAACCTCAAGTTAAAAGTAGCAATTCTATTGGAAAATTATTAACTATTGCTATTAGAGGTTTTGAATTCCCTATTCCTATTGTCAAAAAGAAATATGATATTCTTACTATTGGGGATATACGTATCCCCGTTTACATAACCTAGTGTTATACGAAGATTCTCCAGTTTCATGTCATTCGGAAGAAGTTTGCTAATAAGACTTGATCAACCTTGTTAATGTATTCCTTTTGATGAGCATGAGATGGACGAATTTAGTAAACACAACTTTCTGTACCCACTTTTTACTTTCTATTATTTAGAATAAATAAAGAAAAAACACTGTTATTTGTCTGTTTTCTGAATTATCCATGCAATAAAAAAATGACCAGGAAATAAAAGTTCTCCAAATGCCTTGAAAATTTAGTATGGTTTTTATAGAATATTTGAGAATTTTTGGCACTAAAAACACATCAGGGGGGGTGGACCAGTGGGCCACAATCCCACAGGGCGCGCCCACCCCCTAGGCGCGCCTATAGGGCTTGTGGGTCCCACATTGGTCCCCCACTTATTCCAGCACCCATTCACTTCATCTTCCTCCACTGCTCAAATCCGTGTTCTTGCTCATTTTGCTGCCATTTTCAATCTCCTTGCTCCGAACTCCGTTTCCGAAACTGTTTCAGGGATTTATTAACTGGTATTTGACTCCTCCAATGGTCCAATTAGTTTTTGTTCTAATGCTTTATGTATTGCAAATTTTTGCTGCTGTGGTGACCTTGTTCTTGATCTTGCATGTCAAATTTATATGGTCCAAAGTAGTTTTGATGCATGATATAGCCTCTAGACACTTGTGGGAGTAGTTTCTATCAATCTTATTGCGTTTTGTTCACTTTTATTTTGAGTCACTAAACATTTTAGAAATTTTTAGAGAAAGAAAATGTTGAGGAAAGTATTCCAAGGTGGTTCCTCGAAGAAGAAATCCCCAAGGCCTGCGATACGTGAGCCAGATCTCGAACCACCAAGGGAGGCTTCCGTGCAACCTTCTGAATGGCCGTCGGATCATTTCATGACCTGTGTCGCGTTCAAGGATGAATTCTATATGTACGTGCGTAACACCAAGCTAACGAACTTCGCATCAGATCAGTGTTCTGAGTACTACAACCTTACCAATTCCTTTGTGAGGAGATTTAAGTATTCTATTCAGCGAAATACGCATTCTGTTTTATTTGATCTTTATGATAAATCATTTACCATGGACCTTGAAGATTTTAATGATGCATGTAAAATTGCACAATGGGGCAGTTGTAGTGAGCCTCATAAATCTGATTGTTCTGAGTTCCTTGCTAGCATTACTATAGGAGAAACCGGAACCATAACCCAAGCCACTATAGGGAGCATCCACTTTCCTGCTATACACTATTTTGCTCTCTTTATAGGTAGGTGCGTTAATGGTAAACAAGATCATAGCCATCTTTGTGCATCAGATCTTAGTGTCCTCAAGAGCGCGGTAACGGGTGATAGACGATATAACTTGGGGGCCATTGTTGCAAGGCAGTTACATAATAATGCTAATGATGGAGATTTCTTTGGTGGGATTTATGCCACCCGGTTATCTAATTATCTCGGGGTACCCATAAGAGAAACTGATGGTGATGCTATGGTTCGTTACCAGTTTCTTGAGAGGAGCGAACAACCCCTCTTGTACCGACTAATCTTTGACATGGTGCACATCTTCTATTTTACGCTTCCGCTCCTGCTTTCTTTGACTTTCAGGTAAAATGGAGATACTTCGTAACCAGAGAGAGGGGGAGGCCGCTCGCCTCCACGCTGCAGCCCTTCAAGCAGTAGCGGCCGCTGCTCAGTGCAACCCAACTACGAGTTTGGATAATATCCAGGCCAGCCGTGGCCTCAGACCAACTTATGCCAAAAGCCTAAACTTGGGGGAGTACGCATTTCTAACCGACATTACATTCATGTCCACACACTCATTTCAGTTGTCGGTGTTCACACTTTTCCATTGTATTATCCATGTTAGTTTATTTTTCTTGCTTTCTTCTTGTATTTGAAAAACTATGAGAAAATCCAAAAAAATAGTTCTCGCTTATTTTTAGCTTTTCTTTTCAGATTAGTAGTAGTATTAAAAGAAAACCCAAAAGGATTTCTCGTTCTTCTTGAATGATAGTATTTCTCGTTCTTGTTTTACATTCTTTACAAAAACAGAAACTCAAAAAATATTTCAGTGTGTTTCTTTGAAATTCTTTTATGTTTCTCTGTGTTGCAAGGAAAAGAGCACGATGAAAAGGTTGAGTGGCTCTCATATGCATTATTGTTGATCTGACAAAGAGCCGATATTACCTTGTCTTCTCCTTTGAATAAATGTTTGCATATTCCAGCTTAGTCCAATGCACGTGCACTCTTAATATTTTTCACACCGTTCGGTCGTGCAAGTGAAAGGCAATAACGAACGACGATATTTGATGAAATGATTGAGATGAGGAAAAGCTGGTACGAACTCGACCTATTTTGTTTTTGTAAATATGATTCACTCATCGTTCTTGATTCAACCCATTATGGATGAAACATGTTTGCAATGACAATTAGAGATTATAGTTACTCATGCCATGCTTAATTAGCTAGGAGTTAGTAATGGTTTACCTTGCGTGATAACATGCTTTTAAAATGGTTATGATGTAGTATGATAGGATGGTATCCTCCTTTGAATGGTTTAATAGGATTGACTTGGCACATGCTCACGCATGTAGTTGAATCAAAAACAACATAGCCTCCACGATATTTACGTTCATGGTGATATATATCCTAATCATGCTTGCATTCAATGTTGGTTAATCTCAATGCATGTTTATGACTGTGTCGCTCTCTAGTTGGTTGATCCTCAATCTTTTGCTAGCCTTCATTTGTACTAATCGGGAATACTTCTTGTGCATCCACTTCCATAAACCCAAAGTTGTTCCATATGAGTCCAACATACCTACCTATATGCGGTATTTACTTGCCGTTCCAAGTCAATTTGCATGTGCCAAACTCTAAACCTTCAAATAATAATCTGTTTTATTTGCCCGAATCGCTCATGTAGTGACTGGGGGCTTTTAGTATCTTGCATGCTATGTGGGTTATTCTCACGATGAGTGTTTATTCACTTGTCATTCACGAGAAAGTGGCTGGTAATTGGGATGCCCGGTTGCATGCTCGAATCAAATCAAAATATAATCATAAAACAAAAATCCCCGAGGACTGTTGTTGGTATGGATGGTACCGGTGGATTCGAAAAACCATGGAGTGTGATCGCTGGTGGAGGGGGAGTAAAAACTTTACCATTCTGTTTGGGAACCGCCTATAATGTACCTAGCATGGAAGATCTCTTGCTAGTTATGTTGACAATGAAAGCATACCGCTCAAAATTATATTCATCTCTGTTTTAAAAGCTCCGGGCTCTGGCACCTTTGCAAATCCCTGCTTGCCTCTGTGAAGGGCCTATCTATTTACTTTTATTGTTGAGTCATCATCGCCTTATAAAAAGCACCAGTTAGAGAGCACCACTGTCACTTGTATGCTTTATTATTAATTGATGTTGAGTAGGAGTGTGACTGGATCTCTTTTGCCATGAAGTATAATGTCTAGTCACTCCTTGATCTTCAGGGGTGCTCTTCATTTATGTTTTGCAGTCTCAGAAAGGGCTAGCGAGATACCATTTTGTTATATCATCGCATGATTGTTTTGAAAAAGTGTTGTCATCCGAGATTTATTACTATTGCTCGCTAGTTGATTATGCCATTGATAGGAGTAAATGTGAGACCTAAATGTTATTGTGAATATGGCTCGTTCATAATCTTTGCTGAAAACCTGAATACTGGCTAAACATATTTGCAACAACAAGATCAAACAGAGTTTGTAAAGGTTTTTGTTTGTCAATTTTAGTTTATCAACTGAATTGCTTGAGTTCAAGCAATGGGTTAAGCTTGAGGAAGTTGATACGTCTCCATTGTATCTATTTTTCCAAACTCTTTTGCCCTTTTTTTGGACTCTAATTTGCATGATTTGAATGGAAATAACCCAGACTGACATTGTTTTCAGCAGAGTTGCCATGGTGTTATTTTTGTGCAGAAATAAAAAGTTCTCGGATTGACCTGAAAATTTACGGAGTATATTTTTGGAATATATAAAAAATATTGGCGCAATAATTAACAGGAGGGGGTCCATCCAGAGGCCACAAGCCTGGGGCGCCCCCTGGGCGCGCCTAGAGTGCTTGTAGGCCCCCTGGACCTCCTCCGACCTCAACTCTAACTCTATATAACCCTATTCTAGGAGAATAAAATCAGAGAGAAGGATTCATCACGTTTGATGATACGGAGCCGCCGCCACCTCCTGTTCTTCATTGGGAGGACTGATCTGGAGTCCGTTCATTGCTCCCGAGAGGGGGATCGTCGCCATCATCATCACCAACCTTCCTCCATCACCAATTTCATGATGCTCACCGCCGTGCGTGAGTAATTCCATCGTAGGTTGCTGGACGATGATGTGTTGGATGAGATTTATCATGTAATCAAGTTAGTTTTGTTAGGGTTTGATCCCTAGTATCCACTATGTTCTGAGATTGATGTTGCTATGACTTTGCTATGCTTAATGCTTGTCATTAGGGCCCGAGTGCCATGATTTCAGATCTGAACCTATTATGTTTTCATGAATATATTTGTGTTCTTGATTCTATCTTGCAAGTTGTAGACACCTATTATGAGTTTTTTTTTACTATTTACTGCGAGGCAACAACCCCACAGTCCTTTATTCATCACACACAGTTCAAAAGACAAAGGTAAAAAATAATTACAAAACTAAGGAAGACTCACCTATTTACAAAGAAACTTACCTACTTACAAGAAACTATACAAGCCTATGGAAGGCTCCGAATCCAAGCAAGAAGCTTAGGTTTGATACTATCCCTTACCCTATAAGCTAACAAGGAGATGTCATGAATGAGCAAACAAGCCTATTCACTTACTATGAGTTATGATCCGCATACCCCAAGGTGACAATAATTGGGATTCTTTCCAGTGATTACAGCAGTTTAAGGAGTTCATGTATTCACTAAGTGCTAATGCTTTGGTCCGGATCTCTATTAAAAAGAGGCCTTAATATCCCTTAGTTTCCATTAGGACCCCGCTGCCACGGGAGGGTAGGACAAAAGATGTCATGCAAGTTCTTTTTCATAAGCACGTATGACTATATACGCAATACATGCCTACATTATATTGATGAATTGGAACTAGTTCTGTGTCACCCTAGGTTATGACTGCTACATGATGAATATCATCAACACAACTATGATTGTCAATCCATTGCCCATGAGCTTTTCACATATTGATCGTTGCTAAGTTACTTTCATTGTTACTACTGTTACGACTACAAAACTGCTATTGTTACTTTTGCCACCGTTACTGTTACTTCCATATTACTTTGCTACTAAATACTTTGCCGCAGATATTATGTCTTTCAGGTTTGTTTGAATTGACAACTCATCTGCTAATACTCGTGAACAGTCTTTGGCTCCCCTTGTGTCGAATAAATAAATTTGGGTTGAATACTCTACCCTCGAAAACTATTGCGGTCCCCTATACTTGTAGGTTATCAATACCTAGGAAGCTTCGGGGAGCACCAATAGACACACAGGGGCCCCATAGGGCAGGGCCGAGCCTACCCCCTTGTGGGCCCCCTGTGACCACTCCTGGCATGACTCCAACGCTGAATAGTCTTATATGTTCAAAAACCTCCAAAAGTTAACTAGATTCATTTTTCTGCCTCGCACAAGCCTTTGTTATGAAGCAATCTCATCTGGAGGCCTTTTTTGGCACCCCGTCAAAGGGGCAAAGCCATCACTAGAGGCTATCTTCATCATCCCCGCTACTTCCATGATGAGGAGGGAGTACTTCACCCCTAGGATGAGGGTATGTACCAGTTGCTTTGTGTTTGGTCTCTCTCTCTCTATCTCCCTCTCTCTCTCTCTCTCTCTCTCTTTCCCTCTCTTGTGATATTGATAGGACACGATCTTGATGTTCCACGAGCTTTGTTAATATATTTGGATCAATAATGTCCTCCCCCCTCTATCTGTTTTGTGGTGAACAGTATCTTGCTCTTTGAAGTTTCCTTGCTATCGGATTGAATATTTTGGATTTGAAATACTTTGATGCATGTCTCACTCACAGATACTCGTGGTGACATTGGGGTATCTAGGTGACATCAGAGTTGATTGATGCATATCATATGGTTTTTTGGGAGTACGATCTCTAGAAATATTCATGACACTTTGCGGTAGTTCAATAGATTGACTGCAAACAAAACTTTCAGGTGGTTTACTACCTCGCAATTTCATCCTACTTTCTCTAATAGGAACAGAAACTTTGGAGCGATTCTTTGCCACACTTTGAGGGACTGTTATATGATTTAATTATGTTAGTACTATTCAGAGATTGCACTAGTGAAAGTATGAACCCTAGACCTTGCTTCTAAGCATTGATATACTATTGTGTTCATTGTTTGCTACTTGCTACCTTGTTGTTTTTATTTATTCATATTATAAAAGGCTATTTCTACCATGCTTATTACACGTCTATCATCATCTCTTCGCTGACCTACTACACCTATACAACCAACAATTGTATTGGGTGTGTTGGGCACACAAGAAACTCTTTGTATTTTGATTGCAGGGTTGTTCGAGAGAGACCATCTTCATCTTACAACTCCCATAGATTGATAAACCTTTGGTCATCCACTTCAGGGAAATTAATTGTTGTCCGACAAACCTCTGCGCTTGGAGGCCCAACGGAGTCTACAAGAATAAAGTTGCATAGTACACATCAAGATATTTCTGGCGCCGTTGCCGGGGGAGGTGAGTGCTTGAATGTATCTTCTTTAGATCGTGCTATTGAATCTTTTAATTTCTTGTTTATCCCTAATTTGGTTTATAAAATAAAACTATAAGGAAGGGAACTGAAGTTGCATCAAATTCTTCATCTTTATGATGTCTTCTTGAAAATGAGGAATCTAAAACTTGTGCTAAATGTGAGAAGAAGAATATAACACAATGTTTAAAGTGAGTTCCTTGAATGATAAGAATGATTGAAATATTGTTAGTGCTTTCTATGAATATGCGTAATAATAATGATGATTGCACTAGTCATGATAAAAGGGTTTCTTTTAAGCATGTCTATTATTGTGAAGAGCATAGACCTTGTGAAGACATGCCAATTAAGATGATAAGCATAGACATGACAAACTAAATGGTGGTTTAAGGTATTAGAGGATTATGCTAGAAAATGATGTTTTCTCCATCCCATTACTTGTCAACTTTGGAATAAAGTCGGTCATCTTAATATCCAATGTATACATTTTCATGATCGAATCGTGGCCAAATATTGTAATGACTTGATCACCCTTGAACTTTATAACGAACTTTGTCTATTCTTAGGGTTTGAAGAATTATCCAATAAAATAATTGGTTTGAAGCATTCTTTTTCACAGAAGATATTGAAATTAATCTAAGGGAGATTTATATGTTTTATGTGGTGAATAGCAATGAGAATGCTTACATAGCCAATTATAGAAAGATGGGAAAACTAATGGAATTGTAACATCCCAAATTTTCAATTTGGAATGTTATACATTAGATCATCATTGCATAGCATATTTTATTGTATTTTGGAAAATCCTCGATAAATCCTAAGCAACTCAAGGACCCTCGGAGAGAGTTGGGGATTTTCCCGATTTTTCATATTTGATTTTTCATCAAATAATAAAACGAGGATTATTGGTTTTAATTATTTTTCTCTCCGAAAAATATTTCTTATCAAAATAAATGAGAGGAGAAAATATGACTTCTCCAAAACAATTGAAATATTGGAGGAAAAATATTAAAATCATATATTGGATTTTATTCGGATTTTATTTGCAATTTTCCTTGCATTAAAAAAATTGCACGTTTTCAAAACTGCATTTTTGTGTCAAAAAAATGTTCACCTAGTCCTAATTATTTTAATTAGACGGGGAAAATTAGTTTATCATTTTTGGATTTTTATTTATTTTTCTGCGATTTTTTTGTTTTCGGCGGAATATTAAAAAAAAAACGCGCCCGACCGGGCCGAGGCCCAGCCGAGCCGGCCGGCCCAGCCCCGCCGACTCCCTCGCGCGCACGCCAGCGCCGGCGCGCCCGAGTCCGAGGCGAGCACGCCATTCGCCGCCGCCTTGCCCCTCCTCCAAGTAGCCTCCCCTCATATATACCCCCGCCGCCGCCCCTCCCTCACCCCCGAGCCCCGCCCAAAGCCGCCGCCGCCCGTACCCGCAGCGCCGCCGCCCGAGCTCGCCGCCCGCTCGCTGTACGCCGCCACCGTCGCCGCCCCTCGCCCCGCCCGAGCCCCGCCGCCCTAAGCCGCCCTCGCCGAACCCCACCGGAGCCCGCCGACCCCGCCGGAGCCCCGTCCCAACGAGGTACCGATCCGACGCCGTTGCCGGTTTTCTAAAAAAAACCGTTCGGTTTTTTTCTACACCCTAGATCGGTTTATTTTTTTCTTCGGTTTTATTATTTAGTGAACGTTCACCGGCCCATTCGTTTTAACAAACGTGTTCGTCGGATTTTCGCTGTTAAAGAACGTCCGTTCTTTAACTGTTCGTTAGTTTTCTTTTTCGTCAGATTTTTCCGCGATTATTCCAGATCTCGATTTCTGATCGGATCTTCGTTTTCGTTTAACTTTTCGCTCGTTTATCGGAATCAGGCGATTCAAGCGCCTAGAGTTTCGTCTCGAAATTCTCTTTCCGTTTAACCTACTCAAACAAGTTTTTGCTACTGTAAAATTTGACCTAGATCCAGATTAGTAAACGAAGCCTGTTTCTCTCGCCGTTTGACTTTCGTTGCTTCGTTCAATTTGATTCTTTTTGCTAACCGGAGTTCTTAAGTTGAACTTTCTGGTTGGATCTTTCATTCGAGTTTTACCTGTGCATTAGATGAGTACTTATTGTTTGCTTGTTTGTTTGCGATAGAGTACCCGGAGTGCGCCGCTTGTTACTTCGAATCTCTAGGTTTCGCGGATCATCAGCAAGGCAAGTAACACTTTGATCATACCTTTCCATACCCAGTTTTTATTGCATTAGATCAATCCTCAAACATTGCATGATTAGGATCTAATTAAATTGTGGGTATTGGGAAGTGGTGGAGGTAGTACCTATTGCCCTGTTTATTATCAAACCCTTGGGAGTTACTTCTACGTTGCTATTATATTGCCATGCTATGCTTGTAGACGTGGATTGGGTTTGAGAGATATTCATGACAGATGTGAGATTGATAATTAATGGTTTACTTAAGGTGGCAACTAAAACTCACATCTGGGTGGATTGAGGTACCTGGGTATTCCAGGATTGCCTGTTTTTCTTTTGGACCGCCACCCAGGCTCAAAGGGATCATGAGATTATTCATGCTAGAAACTTCCGTGTGCAGCCGCAAGCTATTATGGGCTCTAGCATAGTTGATTAAGTTGTGTGAACTCTTACAGTGGTAGACTAGCAGATGTAGGGGAAAGTAGGTGTAACTGTCTACCCATTCGTAAGGTGCAAACACTTCTGAAAGACTGTGTCTCGGTCATCCGTTACTCAAACACCATGTAGTGCGAGTAATCCAACGGAGGAGATCGAGTCTTGTGGGGAAAAGTGCACAAACCTCTGCAGAGTGTACAAACTAATCATGGTTAGCCGTGTCCCCGGTTATGGACATCTTGAGTATCTAGTACTTGGATTATCATGTGAATCTCATTACCATGTTACTTTAATTAATTTTGTTGGGTTAATGATGATACTTAATTGGGATTGAGATGCTGTCAACCATCTCAATGTTTAACAACCACCATGATAGTTAAATAAAATTTATTCCTTTGTAGTAGGGAAAATTTGGCTTTTCGCAAAACTGTAACCATAGAGCTTTCCACCAGCCATATATGCATATGGTATAGCATTATTATGTTCATTATTCTCTATGTGTTATATTGCCAGCATAGTCCATGTGCTGACCCGTTTTCGGGCTGCAACGTTTCATGTTGCAGACTTTTCAGACGACGAATAAGGTGCCTTAGGTCGTGGTCTTATACTCAGTGATGCCGTTGGAGTTGATGGACTCACTTATCTTCCAAGCCTTCCGCTGTTATCGTTTTTAGATGGCCTTAAGCCATATTTGTCGTACTTATTCTCTTTTGAGATATGCGATGTAATAAGTGTGTAATTGCTACTCTGTTATAGATCCTCCATTTGTACTCTGCGTGTCAGCATTACTGATCCAGGGATGACACTGGTGCACAGCAGCACAGACTATTTGAGGTCTGGTCGCTATGGGACTATAAAAGGAATACTAATGAAAGGGAAAAGATTTCTCAATTACCTCCTAATTTTTCTCATCATGAATCAGGTGATGATGAGGAGCTTCCTATCCAACCAATCTCTTCACTAATAAGCTCGAAAAAATTAATTAAACCCACAGATGATGTGGTAAAGAAGAAGAGGAAGAAAAGATGAAAAAACAATGGTAAAAAGGTATCGCTCCCAAATAATAATTCCCCTATGGATATGTCTTATATGATTAGCACACGAACCGTGGAAGATGATACACTTGAGGATGATTTTTTTTGCTCTTATGGCACAATGTCCGAAGGAACCATTAAGGATGATTTTGTTATGACTATTGCTTATTGTGATAATCATGATCGGGAAGATAATGATACTTCTTATGATCTTGGAAATCTTTTTGGCACCAACTTGGAAATTTTTGATGATAATAATTGTTATACTAATTGTGCTATTCATGCTATTAATGATGAGAATGACATGTTTGAGAATGTATTTGCTACAAATTACGCTTATCCTAAGCTTGGGGATGCTATGCTTAATGAGGATGGTCCTTTTAGGCCCCCCCCCCACTTTTAATGAGGAAATTTATTATGATGATAGCGTGCCTCCTTGCAATGATAATGAAAGTGGGTTTACGACAGTGTCAACTTTAGGTAATAATTAATTTTAAAGGGTGTTGAATCTTATTTTAATGATAAAAGTGGATTTGAGAGGTCATGACTTTATTTAATGTTGAATCCACTATTTGGAAAGAGGTTTCAAGCTATTATGTTGAGAACAAAATTGCTACTTATGATGATTATTGTGATGATACTTATGTTACAAGAAGCAGCCACAATTATTCTTGTGAAACTTGTCATAATTATGAATATCCTTTTACTGAACATTACTCCTTCAATGTGGAATCAATTTATAGTGTTCAAGTTTTATATGTCATAACCCACAAGTATAGGGGATCATGACAGTCTTCATGGGTAGTATCTCACCCAATTTATTGATTCGACACAAGGGGAGCCAAAGAATATTTATAAGCCTTAGCAGTTGAGTTGACAATTCAACCACGCCCGGAGAACTAAATATCAGCAGCAAAGTGTTTAGTAGCACAGTAGTATGATAGTTTGATAGCAGTGGTAACAGTAGCAATAGTAATGGCAACAGAAATAGTAGCAGTGTTTTAGTGATCGTAACAACAACAACAACAACAACAACAACAACAGTGGCAACTTAGCAAAGATCAATATGAGCAACGCGTAGGCATTGGATCAGTGATGCATTTTGTGTTGGATGGCATTCATCATGTAACAGTCACAACCTAGAGTGATACACATTAGCTCCAATTCATCAATATAATGTAGGCATGTATTCCGTATATAGTCGTACGTGCTTATAATAAGAACTTGCATGACATCTTTTGCACTACCCTCCCATGGTAGCAGGGTCCATAAGGAAACTAAGGGGTATTAATGCCTCATTTTAATAGAGAACCAAGACAAAGCATTAACACATAGTGAATACATGAAATCCTCAAATTACAGTCATCCCGGAGAGTATCGCAATTGTTGTCACTTTGGGGTCTACAAATCAAAAAAATAACAAGTGCATATAACTAGAAGATAGGATCAAGAACTCAATTGTATTCATGAAAACATAGAGGGTTCCGATCTGAAATCATGGCACTGGGGCCCTAGTGACAAGCATTAAGCATAGAAAAGTCATAACAACATCAATCTCGGAACATAGTGGATACTAGGGATCAAGCCCTAACAAATTGACTCGATTACATGACAAATATCATCCTAGTCCATTACCGGCCAGCAAGCCTATGAAGGGATTACTCACTCCCGATGGTGAGCATCATGGAATTATTGATGGAGAAGGGTTGGTGATGATGATGGCGATGGATCCCCCTCTATGGAGCCCCAAACAGACTCCTACTCAACCCTCCCGGAGAAGAACAAGAGGTGGCAGCATCTCTGTATCGTAAAACACTACGAAACTCTCTCTTTGATATTTTTTGTCCGTGAGACAGTACTTATGGACTTGGAGGTAGGGCAAATGGACTACCGAGGGTCCCATGAGCCTGGGTGGCATGCCCTGGGGGGCACCTGAGCTTGTGGCCCTCTGGTGGCCCCCCTCCGGTAGATCTTTTCGCCAGTATTTTCTATATATGCTAGAAAAATTCTTCGTGAATTTTTAGCTCAATCCGAGTACTTTTATTTTTGCGCAAAAACAATACCATGGTAGTTTTGTTGAAAACAATGTTACTCCGGGTTAGTTCCATTGAAATCATGCAAATTAGAGTCCAAAACAAGAGGAAAAGTGTTTGGAAAAATAAATATGTTGGAAACGTATCAACTCCCCCAAGTTGAACTCATTGCTTGTCCTCAAGCAATTCAGTTGACAAACTTAAAGTGGTAAAGAAAAACTTCTACAAACTCTTTTGTTCTATTGCTATAAATATGCTTAACTAGTATTCAAGTTTTCACATGATTGATAGCACTTAGGTCTCACATTTACTCATGACAATAACATAATCAACTAGCGAGCAATAATAATATATTTAGGTCTCACAACTAGCGAGCAATAATAATATATTTAGGTATGCACTTAAAGTTCTTTTGTTCTGTTGCTATAAAGATTATGAACTAACCATATGATTGATAGCACTTAGGTCTCACATTTACTCATGACAATAACATAATCAACTAGCGAGCAATAATAATATATTTAGGATGCTAACAATTTGTCAAAACAATATTCATACAATATGATAACATGCTATCTCGCTAGCCCTTTCTAAGACCGCAAAACATAAATGTAGAGCACCTCTGAAGTCATGCTCATATCCAACATTAACTAGACACAATGCATGTTAAACTAAGAATGACAATAGCGCTCTCTCCAAATTGGTGCTTTGAAAGAGAAGGTGATTACTCAGCAATAAAAGTAAATAACATCAAAGTAAATAGAAAGGCCCTTCGCAGAGGGAAGTAGAGATTTGTAAAGTTCCCAGAGATCAAAGCTTAAAACAGATATAAAGCACACCACTCAGAGGGAAGCAGAGATTTGTAAAGTTCCCAGAGATCAAAGCTTAAAACAGA
This sequence comes from Triticum aestivum, assembly GCF_018294505.1. NCBI lineage: Eukaryota > Viridiplantae > Streptophyta > Magnoliopsida > Poales > Poaceae > Triticum > Triticum aestivum. Next base: position 236,166,722 of record NC_057805.1, read on the forward strand.
TATGAATACACTTTGAGTGGTGTGCTTTTCCTGTCAATGTCATGATAAAGTATTTCAATATCTTCCATCATATCGGCTGTTGCCAGGCAGAAATGAAAAGTTTACTCCCCCTCCCTTACAAACACAAGTCATGCATATCCAAATCCACGGGTGCCCTCCAAACAGTCAACTTTCCTGGGGGAGTTTGCTTTATTGCATTTTCATTAAAAAAAATACAAGACTAGGCATCCCAATTACCAACCTCTCTCATGCAATGACAAGTGAATAAACACCCATCATGAGAATAACCTGCTTAGCATGGAAGATATTGACCGCCCCGTCGCATCATGAGCGGTATGGGCACACCAAACAGATGCTTATTTGAATGATTAGAGATGGCACATAGAAATTTACTTGGAATGGTAGAGCAATACCGTATATAGGTAGATATGGTTGACTCATTGGCATAACTTTGGGTTTAAGGATTTTGGATGCACAAGCAGTATTCCCGCTTAGTACAGGTGACCAACTAGAGAGCGACAATGGTCATAATCATGCATTGTGAATATTTAACACTGACTAAGAGCGTGAGTAGGATATAAACACCCTAAACATAAATATCATGAAGGCTGCATTGGTTTTAAATCAACTACATGAGTGAACATGTGCCAAGTCAAGCCACTTGAATTATTCAGAGGAGGTTACCATTCTAACATACTACATCACAATCATTTTAATGCATGTTGACACTCAAGATAAATCATTATCCACCCCTAGCTACTTAAGCATGGCATGAGCAACTATAATCTCTAATTGTCATCAAAAACATGTTTACACATAATATATTGAATCAGGCTTACCATCTTCGACATATTTACAAAAAAACAAGAAGAGTTCATACCAGCTTTCCTTTACCATAGTCACTTCATAAAATCATCATCATTATTGCCTTTCACTTGGACAAAAAAATGATATGAAAATAATAGTAGTGCAAGTGTGTCGTAGACTAAGATCAAATATGCAAACAATTTATTCAAAGGAGAAGACAAGGTAATATTGGCTCTTCGTTAGATCGATAGTAAGGCATATGAGTGCCGCTCCATAGTTCTAAGATAGTATTCTCCATACATCGACTCAACGTAAATAAAAGAATTTCAAAGAAACACACTGAAATGTTTCTGGCATTTTTAGTTTTTCTAAAGAAGGCAAATGAATGAAAGAAGAAAAACGGAAAAGCAAGAAAAACTATTTACACCAAAGAACTTCCAACAAAGAAGAAGAAGAAACTAGAAATCTGTTTGGATTTTCTTTTAACACTAACCAACTAAACAAGAAAGAAAAAGCAAAAAAGATGGGGGAGATATTTTTGGATATTCAATTTTTTCCAAACACACAAAAGAAAGCAAAATAAAAATCTAACATGGATACACAAGGAAAACGATGAACACCGACAACTGGAATGAATTATGTGATACCTGAATGTAATGTCAGTGAAAAAATGTACTCCCCCAAGCTTAGGCTTTTAGCCTAACTTGGTATATGGCCACTGTTGGCCTAGATAGAACTCATGGAGGTCGTTTGGATTATACTCGAGTGTAGCCGCTACCACGCAGTGGGCTGCCTCATTCCAACAAGCAGCCTCCTCCGCTACACTGTACGCATCGGCCTCCTCCTCATATATATAATATATTTTTCCTGAAAGTTATAGAAGGCAAGAGCAGGCAAAGTAATATGAATAACATGGTTCTTAATAAAGATTAGCTTGTATTGAGATGGTGGATTTTCCCTTTCAAAAAACAGATGGCAGACCATAGAATCATAATCAAGATAACTAGTGGGCAACTGAAGGTCATTTTCCTTAATATGTATGTGAAAGTAAGGGGCCAACCGGGTGGTGTAAATCCCACCATAGAGAACACCATGAAAAGAGTTTTTACTTATGCGACGTGCAATGATGGCCCCAAAATTAAATTTTCTATCAAACAGTACATCACTTTTAAGAATTTTTAAATTAGTATTGCAAAGGGTGCTGAGGTCATGTTTACCATTTACGCATTTTCCTATGCATAGAGCAAAATAATGAATGTCAGGAAAATAAATGCTTCTAGTTCTAGCCTGCATTATGCCCCTAGTTTCACCTTGGGTAGTACTCATGAGATATTCTTTACAATCAGATTTATGTGGTTCAACACAAGTACTTCAAAAGGGAATTCTATAAGCAGGGTAAAACTCTCGAACACTCATGCGGTAATAATTTTCATATAGATTAAAAACAACATCGTGAGAAGAGTGGCGAGACACATACTTGAATTTCCGCACAAAGGAATTAGTGAGGTCACGGTATTGCGGACACTTATCTGGAAGAAAGTTCATCAACCCAACATTATGCACGTACATATCAAATTCTTCCTTGATGTCAGCATTAATCATCAAGGCATCGGACGACCATTCACACGCTTTCACAATGGTGTCCCGAGGGGGCTCGAGATCAGACTCGCAGATAGCAGGCCTTGGAGAGCTATTGCTTGAAGAACCCCCAAAGCACATTCTCCTCATCATTTTATTTTTCTAAAAAATTTCTGAAATTTTTAGTCCCCCAAATAAAAGTGAATGAAACTCAACAAGATTGATAGCAACTACTCCCACAAATGTCTAGAGGCTGTATCATCAGGACTACTTAGAAACAAGCAAATTCAACATCCAGGCTCATATACATGGTCACCAACAGTAGCAAAATTTGCAAAACATAAAGCACTAGACCAAAAACTAATTGGACCAATGGAGGAGTCACATTCTAAGGAGCAATTCCTCCGAACAATTTTGGAAACGGAGCTCTGAGCAAGGAGATCGGAAATCACACAAAAATGAGTGGGAACACAGGAGTGAGAGTAGGTTCCATTTTTTCTGGAGGTGGACAAAGGCTATGGTAATGAGGAATAAGTGAGTGGGACTCTGTGGGGCCCACAAGCCTGCATGGCGCGCCTAGGGGGTGATCGCGCCATCTGAGCTTGTGGCTCACAGGTTCACCCACCGCCCCCCCCCCCGCCCCCGGGTGTGTTTAGTTCCACAAATTCTTAAATATTTTGGAAAACATCATACTAAATTTTTAGGACATTTTGAGGACTTCCATTTTAGGGACACTTTTTTATTGCACGGATAATTAAGAAAACATGATAAACATGGCATTCTACTTTATTAAACTTTAAATAACAAATAACAAACTAGAAGTACAACAGGTTGTGCTTACTAAATTCATCGAGCACATGCCCCTAAAAAAGAAGCCATTAATAAGGTTGATCAGGTCTTATTAACAAACGATTTCCAAGTAACATGAAACAGAAGATCTGTCGTATAACACTAGGTTATATCAATGGGGATATAAATTTCCCCAACAATAAGAGTTTGACACTTCTTTTTGGTTTTTGAAATTGCAAGTTCAAAAGCTCCAATAGTGATTGTCATAATTCTTTCCATACAGTTGATACTATTTGCTGAACTCTGTTTCTTCGGAAAATATACCGTATGCTCATTACCATTGACATCAAAAGTGACCTTGCTTTTGTTGCAATCAATAATAGCCCATGCAGTATTCAAAAAGGGTCTACCAAGGATAATCGACATGTTGCGTTCCTCGAGCATATCAATAATAAGAAAGTTTGTTAAGATAGTAGCATTAGCAACCACAGCGGGATCATCCTCACAAATTACAATAGGTATAGTAGTTGATTTGTGAGCCATTTGCAAAGATATTTTAGTAGGTGTCAATTTACTCAAATCAACTCTTCTATATAATGAGAAAGGCATAACACAGACACCGGCTCCTAGACCACACAAAGCAATTTTAACATAATTTCTTTTAATGGAGCATGGTATAATAGGTATTCTTGGATCTCTTAGTTCCTGTGGTACTTTTCCTTCAAACAAATAGTTTGCAAGCATGGTGGAAATTTCAGCTTTAGGTATCTTTCTTTATTAATGATAATATCTTTCATATATTTAGAGTATGGAGGCATTTTGAAAATATCGGTCCAAGGTGTTCACAAAAACACAGGTCTAAGCATTTCAACAAAGCAATTAAAACTGTCTTTATCTCTATTTTTCATTGCTTTACTAGGGAAAGGCATGGGTGTTTTTAACCCATGGATATCTTTATTTACCATGTTTCCTAGTAATGAAATGATTTTTATCGCATCTTTTGTTTTTAGGAGGTGGGTTATCAAGATCAACTGCAAGTTCTATTTCTATATTATTATCAAATACCTTATTATATTCTGGTTGAGTGTCATTGTGATCATCATTAGCATCATCATTATCATTATCACTAGGAAAATATTCATTACCAAACTGTGTCTCCGCATCAAAAATAGAATCAGTAACACCCTGATAATTGAACTACAGCAATCCCATGTTAATGGTGCCATGTCATCACAATTACTGTTGCTAATCCCACTTTCATTACAACCTGATTCAAATTCAAATTTTAATTAAAGTCCAATAATTAAAGTTTCCAAATGTCAAAACAAAATTGTTCATAATGTGGCAAATAATTCATAAGTAATTATGGTGGAGAAATCAACTTTTTATAAAGTATTTAAATGCCCAAAATAATCAAAACAAGGGCTAAAACAATTATTTAAATGCCTTTTTGAAATTATAAAATTGCAAACTAATTTATTAACCCCCAAACTTTTTGTGGCAGTGCATATTTTGTAACACTATTTTAGGTGCTATTCCTGTATTTTATAAAACTAAAATAAATTCAAACTAAATAGAAAATAGAAAAGAAATAAAAGAAAGAAAAGTCTCAACCCCCTGGGCCACTTGGCCCAAATAGCCATAGCAGGCCAGCCGGCCATAGGCCGGCCCACCTGCCACCCCACCCCCTGCATCCCCTGTTCATGCGACCGTGTCGCTACATGGGTGGGTTGCCCCCAACCACCTCGCCGGCACCGACGGGGAGGGGATAAGACCTTCCCCCATCGATGCCTCAGCTCCTCCTCCATTCCCCGCGCCCACTTCCCATCTCCCTCCTGCTCATTGCGCCGAGCTGGAGCCACACCCGAGGACGTGTCCACATGCCCGTCACCAACACTTCCGCCGTCGTCCTCGTCTCCGCCCACCTCGTCGTTGTCGCTCGCCAGACTCCATCATGCCTCGCCGCCTCTCTTCCCTTCAACGGGGGTGAGCAACATGTTCCCCAGTGCCCATTCCCCCTCTCCCTATTGCCATGGCCGCCGGCCCCGCCCTCTGCTCCCGCTCGGGGCCCGTGTTGTCGGCGTTCTGGGAACCAGGGTACCCAAACTTGCCTGCGGCCCACGGCGTGGCTCCATTGACGGCCTGGTATGGCCCATCTACAAGACTACCAAGACAAGTTCCTCGCGAAGGGCCAAGCCTCGCAAGGCGGACGACAATAAGACCTCCCGAGGGAATGGCCTCCCCAGGCGGCATCCCAAGGAGTGAAGATTTCTATACAGGTACCCAGCCTTAGGAGGCTACCATGACGTGAGCCATCACGACAAAGGCAGGCGGGCGCCAGCGGGGGCAGAGAAGGCAGTTTCCTCTTTCATGCTAAGGAGGCAAGGACAGGCGTGGGTCCCGAGGAATCTGGCAAAGGTTTCCATTTCGGTGCAATGAGACCAGGACCGCCAGAAGGATGTCATCGCAGAGTCCACTGCTCCACCACGACCAGAAGCTTTTCAGGAGAAGACCACCTTTCATCAGGATAAGATGTACTACTTGTCCCCTTTCAAATTGTCCACTGTGGAATCCCTTCCCGCCGGTGTTTTGGGGGAAGAGGTTCGAGGCCACTATAAATATAGGTTAGCCACCACGGTAGAGGGGACGACTCATTCCCTCATCCATAGACCTCACGAGGTTGTTCATCCCATGTACTAGTTCATCCTCAGTCCCTTGTGAGGCCAATCCACCATAAAGCAGGAGTAGGGTCTTACAGCGCAAGGTGGCCCGAACCTGGTAAACCGTTGTGTTCATCTTCATCCTTGTTTGAGTGAATTGAGCTAGGTCGTGGGGCGACTGGCTGGTAGGCTGGATAGGTTGAGTTCTTTGCACACGCCCCAGAGTTCAAACCTTTCTTGGGTCTGCGGAGCCCTAAATCTGACATTTGGCGCGCTAGGTAGGGGCGGGTCGAAGCCTGTCTTCCACCATCCGTTCTGCCGCCGTTCTGTGGATCCTATGGCCGACGCTTGCTGTGTCCGTGCTGAGCGCCTGGCCGCTCGTGTTGGTTAGACAACACCCGTGGGCAACATCGCACCTTGCCGCTCCACCTCCCCGGTGGCTAACGCCGCCACTGACCCTACTTTTCACGAACAACACGATTCGTCGCTGCCACCATCCGTGCGGCGCGATGGCCGCACTGCCACTCTGTCACCCACTCCAGCCACGACGTCGTCTTCCCATGCTCGTCATGGGTCGGTAAAGGCATGATACGTCCATTTTGCATCATGCTTTTATATCGATATTTATTGCATTATGGGTTGTTATTACACATTATGTCACAATACTTATTCCTATTCTCTCTTATCTTACATGGTTTACACGAATAGGGAGAATGCCGGCAGCTGGAATTCTGGGCTGGAAAAGGAGCAAATATTAGAGACCTATTCTGCACAACTCCAAAAGTCCTGAAACTCCACGATAGTCAGTTTTGCAATATACTAAAAATATTGGGCGAAGAAAGCATCAGAGGGGCCACCCCCTGTCCATGAAGGTGGGGGGCGCGCCCTACCCCCTGGGCGCGCCCCCTGCCTCGTGGGCCCCCTGGCAGGCCTCCGGTGCCCTGGAAAAAATCAGAAGAAAGCTTTCAGGACGAAGCGCTGCCGTCTCGAGGCGGAACCTGGCGAAACCAATCTAAGGCTCCGACGGAGCTGTTCTGCCGGGGAAACATCCCTCCGGGAGGGGGAAATCATCACCATCGTCATCATCATAGATCCTCTCATCGGGAGGGGGTCAATCTCCATCAACATATTCACTAGCACCATCTCATCTCAAACCCTAGTTCATCTCTTGTATCCAATCTTTGTCTCAAAACCTCAGATTTGTACCTGTGGGTTGCTAGTAGTGATGATTACTCCTTGTAGTTGACGCTAGTTGGTTTATTTGGTGTAAGATCATATGTTCAGATCCTTTATGCATATTAATACCCCTCTTATTATGAACATGGATATGATTTCTGAGTAGTTACGTTTGTTCCTGAGGACATGGGAGAAGTCTTGCTATAAGTAGTCATGTGAATTTGGTATTCGTTTGATATTTTGATGAGAGGTATGTTGTATCTCCTCTAGTGGTGTTATGTGAACATCGACTACATGACACTTTACCATTATTTCGGCCTAGAGGAAGGCATTGGGAAGTAATAAGTAGATGATGGGTTGCTAGAGTCACAAAAGCTTAAACCCTAGTTTATGCGTTGCTTCGTAAGGGGCTGATTTGGATCCATATGTTTCATGCTATGGTTAGGTTTACCTTAATACTTCTTTTGTAGTTGCGGATGCTTGCAAGAGGGGTTAATTATAAGTAGGATGCTTGTCCAAGGAAGGGCAGCACCCAAGAACCGGTCCACCCACATCAAATTATGAAAGTAACGAACGCGAATCATATGAGCGTGATGAAAACTAGCTTGACGATAATTCCCATGTGTCCTCGGGAGCGTTTTCCTTTATATAAGAGGTTGTCCAGGCTTGTCCTTTGCTACAAAAAGGATTGGGCCATATTGCTGCACCGTATTTACTTTTATTACTTGTTACCCATTACAAATTACCTTATCACAAAACTATCTATTACCGATAATTTCAGTGCTTGCAGAGAATACCTTAATGAAAACCGCTTGTCATTTCCTTCTGCTCCTCGTTGGGTTCGACACTCTTACTTATCAAAAGGACCATGATAGATCCCCTATACTTGTGGGTCATCAAGACTCTTTTCTGGCGCCGTTCCCGGGAAGTGAAGCGCCTTTGGTAAGGAAAAATTTATATAGTTTGCTGAAATTTACTGTCACTTGTTACTATGGAAAGTAATCCTTTGAGGGGCTTGTGCGGGGTATCTTCACCCCGACCAGTAGAGCAAAGAGTTGCTCCTCAACCTACTGAAAATGTTTACTTTGAAATTCCTTTGGGTATGCTAGAGAAACTACTAGCTAATCCTTTTACAGGAGATGGAACATTGCATCCTGATTTGCACCTAATCTATCTGGATGAAGTTTGTGGATTATTTAACCTTGTAGGTATGCTCGAGGATGTTATCAAGAAGAAGGTCTTCCCTTTATCATTGAATGGAAAGGCATTGACATGGTTTAGGCTAAGCGATGATATCGGATCATGGAACTACAACCGATTGAAATTGGAATTTCATCAAAAGTTTTATCCTATGCATCTGGTTCATCGTGATCGTAATTATATATATAATTTTTTTGCCTCGCGAAGGAGAAAGCATCGCTCAAGCTTGGGAGAGGCTTAAGTCAATGTTATATTCATGCCCCAATCATGAGCTCTCAAGAGAAATTATTATTCAAAATTTTCATGCTCGGCTTTCTCTCAATAATTGCTCCATGCTCGATACTTCTTGTATTGGTTCTTTTATGATGAAGACTATTGAATTCAAATAGGATTTATTGGAAAGAACTAAACGCAACTCTGAAGATTGGGAAGTCGACGAAGGTAAGGAGTCAGGTATAACACCTAAGTTTGATTGTGTTAAATCTTTTATGGATACCGATGTTTTTCGTGAATTTAGCTCTAAATATGGACTTGACTCTGAGATAGTAGCTTCTTTCTGTGAATCCTTTGCTACTCATGTTGATCTCCCTAAGGAGAAGTGGTTTAAATATCATCCTCCCAGTGAAGTAAAAGTAGTTGAACCTATTAGAGTTGAAGAAAAGACTATCACTTATAATGTTGATCCTATTGTTCCTACCGCTTATATTGAGAAACCACCTTTCCGTGTTAGAACAAAGGATCATGCTAAAGCTTCAACTGTGGTCAACAAAAGTAATATTAGAACACCCAAACCCTCTGAGCAAATTAAAGTTGAATCTAGTATTGCTATGGTTAAAGATCTCTCGGTCGATAATATTGATGGGCATGTTATTTACTTATGTGATGAAGCTGCTAGAATTGCTAGACCCGGTACTAAAAATAAACATAGACCTGTTGTAGGCATGCCTGTTATTTCTGTTAAAACAGGAGATCATTGTTATCATGGCTTATGTGATATGGGTGCTAGTGCGAGTGCAATACCTCATTCTTTATACGAAGAAATTATGCATGATACTGCACCTGCTGAGTTAGAAGGTATTGATGTTACAATTAAGCTTGCCAATAGAGATACTATTTCACCAGTTGGGACTGTTAGAGATGTTGAAGTCTTGTCTGGGAAAGTTAAATATCCTACTGATTTTCTTGTTCTTGGTTCCCCACAAGATGACTTTTGCCCCATTATATTTGGTAGACCCTTCTTGAATACTGTTTATGCTAAGATAGATTGCAAAAAGGATGTTGTTACTATTGGTTAGGGGATATGTCTCATGATTTTAATTTTGCTAAATTTCGTAGACAACCCCATGATAAAGAATTGCCTAGTAAAGATGAAATTATTCGTCTTGCTTCTATTGCCGTGGCTCCTAATGATCCTTTAGAACAATATTTGCTAGACCATGAAAATGATATGTTTATGAATGAAAGAAGGGAAATAGATGAAGTATTGTTTAAACAGGGACCTATTTTGAACACAACTTCCCCGTTGAAATTCTAGGGGATCCTCCTCCACCCAAGGGTGATCCCTTGTTTGAGCTTAAACAATTACCTGATACTCTTAAATATGCTTATCTTGATGAAAAGAAGATATATCCTGTTATTATTAGTGCTAACCTTTCAGAGAAGGAAGAAGATAAATTATTGAAAACTCTGAAGAAGCACCGTGCCGCTATTGGATATACTCTTGATGATCTTAAGGGCATTAGTCCCACTCTATGCCAGCACAAAATAAAATTGGAGAAAGACGCTAAACCGATTGTTGATCACCAACAACGGTTAAATCCTAAGATGAAAGAAGTGGTAAGAAAAGAAATACTAAAGCTTCTGGAGGCAGGTATAATTTATCCTGTTGCTGACAGTCAGTGGGTAAATCCTGTCCATTGTGTCCCTAAGAAGGGAGGTATTACTGTTGTTCCTAATGATAAAGATGAATTGATCCCACAAAGAATTGTTACAGGTTATAGAATGGTAATTGATTTCCGCAAACTAAATAAAGCTACTAAAAAGGATCATTACCCTTTACCTTTTATTGATCAAATGCTAGAAAGATTATCCAAACATACACATTTTTGCTTTCTAGATGGTTATTCTGGTTTCACTCAAATACCTGTGTCAAAAGAGGATCAAGAAAAGACCACTTTTACTTGCCCTTTCGGTACCTTTGCTTATAGACGTATGCCTTTTGGTTTATGAAATGCACCTGCTACCTTTCAAAGATGTATGACAGCTATATTATCTGACTTTTGTGAAAAGATTGTTGAGGTTTTCATGGATGATTTCTCCGTATATGGAACTTCTTTTGATGATTGCTTAAGCAACCTTGATCGAGTTTTGCAGAGATGTGAAGAAACTAATCTTGTCTTGAATTGGGAGAAGTGCCACTTTATGGTTAATGAAGGTATTGTCTTGGGCCATAAAATTACTGAAAGAGGTATTGATGTTGATAAAGCTAAAGTCGATGCTATTGAAAAGATGCCGTGTCCTAAGGACATTAAAGGTATAAGAAGTTTCCTTGGTCATGCCAATTTTTATAGGAGGTTCATTAAAGACTTCTCAAAAATTTCTAGGCCTCTGACTAATCTTTCACAAAAAGATGTTCCTTTTGTCTTTGATGATGATTGTGTAGAAGCATTTGAAATACTTAAGATGTTGGGGAACGTAGCCGAAATTCAAAAAATTTCTACGCATCACCAAGATCAATCTATGGAGTAATCCAGCAACAAGGGGAAGGGGAGTGCATCTACATACCCTTGTAGATCGCGAGCGGAAGCGTTCAAGAGAACGGGGTTGATGGAGTCGTACTCGTCGTGATCCAAATCACCGATGATCCTAGCGCCAAACGGACGGCACCTCCGCATTCAACACACATATGGAGCAGAGACGTCTCCTCCTTATTGATCCAGCAAGGGGGAAGGAGAGGTTGATGGAGATCCAGCAGCACGACGGCGTGGTGGTGGAAGTAGCGGGATCCCGGGAGGGCTTCGCCAAGCGCAAGCGGGGAGGAGGGAGATGTGTCACGGGAGGGAGAGGGAGGCGCCAGGGCTTCGATGTTGCTGCCCTCCCTCCCCTCACTATATATAGGGCCAAGGGAGAGGGGGGGGGGCGCAGCCTCGGCCCTTCCTCCAAGGAAGGGTGCGGCCAGGGAGGAGTCCATCCTCCCCAAGGCACCTCGGAGGTGCCTTCCCCCTTTAGGACTCTCCCTTTCCCTTATCTCTTGGCGCATGGGCCTCTTGGGGCTGGTGCCCTTGGCCCATATAGGCCAAGGCGCACACCCCTACAGCCCATGTGGCCCCCCGAGGCTGGTGGACCCCCGGACCCCTTTCGGCACTCCCGATACAATACCGATGATGCGCGAAACATTTCCGGCGACCAAAATAAGACTTCCCATATATAAATCTTTACCTCCGGACCATTCCAGAACTCCTCATGAAGTCCGGGATCTCATCCGGGACTCCGAACAACTTTCGGGTTACCGCATACTAATATCTCCATATACCCTAGCGTCACCGAACCTTAAGTGTGTAGACCCTACGGGTTCGGGAGACATGCAGACATGACCGAGACGACTCTCCGGTCAATAACCAATAGCGGGATCTGGATACCCATGTTGGCTCCCACATGCTCCTCGATGATCTCATCGGATGAACCACGATGTCGAGGATTCAATCAATCCCGTATACAATTCCCTTTGTCTATCGGTATGTTACTTGCCCGAGATTCGATCGTCGGTATCCCGATACCTTGTTCAATCTCATTACCGGCAAGTCTCTTTACTCGTTCCATAACACATCATCCCGTGATCAACTCCTTGGTCACATTGTGCACATTATGATGATGTCCTACCGAGTGGGCCTAGAGATACCTCTTCGTTTACACGGAGTGACAAATCCCAGTCTCGATTCGTGCCAACCCAACAGACACTTTCGGAGATACCTGTAGTGCACCTTTATAGCCACCCAGTTACGTTGTGACGTTTGGTACACCCAAAGCATTCCTACGGTATCCAGGAGTTGCACAATCTCATGGTCTAAGGAAATGATACCTGACATTAGAAAAGCTCTTAGCAAACGAACTACACGATCTTGTGCTAGGCTTAGGATTGGGTCTTGTCCATCACATCATTCTCCTAATGATGTGATCCCATTATCAACGACATCCAATGTCCATGGTCAGGAAACCGTAACCATCTATTGATCAACGAGCTAGTCAACTAGAGGCTTACTAGGGACATGGTGTTGTCTATGTATCCACACATGTATCTGAGTTTCCTATCAATACAATTTTAGCATGGACAATAAACGATTATCATGAACAAGGAAATATAATAATAACCAATTTATCATTGCCTCTAGGGCATATTTCCAACAGTCTCCCACTTGCACTAGAGTCAATAATCTAGTTCACATCACCATGTGATTAACACTCACAGGTCACATCACCATGTGACCAACATCCAAAGAGTTTACTAGAGTCAACAATCTAGTTCACATCACTATGTGATTAACACTCAATGAGTTCTGGTTTGATCATGTTATGCTAGTGAGAGAGGTTATTAGTCAACGGGTCTGAACCTTTCAGATCCGTGTGTGCTTTACGAATATCTATGTCATCTTGTGGATGCTACCACGCGCTACTTGGAGCCATTTCAAATAACTGCTCTACTATACGAATCCGGTTTACTACCCAGAGTCATCCGGATTAGTGTCAAAGTTCGCATCGACGTAACCCTTTACGACGAACTCCTTTTCACCTCCATAATCGAGAAAATCCTTAGTCCACTAGATACTAAGGATATGTTCGACCGCTATCATGTGATCCATTCCCGAATCACTATTGTACCCCTTGACCAACTCATGGCAAGGCACACTTCATGTGCGGTACACAGCATATCATACTGTAGAGCCTACGTCTAAAGCATAGGGGATGACCTTCGTCCTTTCTCTCTCTTCTGCTATGGTCAGGTCTTGAGTCTTACTCAATACTCACACCTTGTAACACAGCCAAGAACTCCTTCTTTGCTGATCTATTTTGAACTCTTTCAAAATCATGTCAAGGTGTGCGTTCTTTGAAAGTATCATCAGGCGTCTTGATCTATCTATAGATGTTGATGCCCAATATGTAAGCAGCTTTATCTAGGTCTTCCTTTGAAAAACTCCTTTCAAACAACCCTTTATGCTTTCTAGAAATTTTACATCATTTCAGATCAACAATATGTCATTCACATATACTTATCAGAAATGTTGTAGCGCTCCCACTCACTTTATTGTAAATACAAGTTTCTAACAAACTTTGTATAAACCCAAAATATTTGATCATCTCATCAAAGCATACATTCCAACTCCGAGATGCTTACTCCAGTCCTTAGAAGGATTGCTGGAGCTTTGCATACTTGTTAGCATCATTCAGGATTGACAAAAACCTTCTGGTTGTATCACATACAACCTTTCCTTACGAAAACTGGTAAGGAAACTTGTTTTGACATCCATCTGCCAGATTTCATAAATGCAGCTAATGCTAACATGATTCCGACAGATTTAAGCATCGCTACGGATGAGAAAATCTCATCGTAGTCAACTCCTTGAACTTGTGAAAATACTCTTTGCCACAAGTCGAGCTTCATAGACGGTAACATTACCGTCCACGTCCGTCTTCTTCTTAAAGATCCATTTATCTCAATGGCTTGCCGATCATCGGGCAAGTTCACCAAAGTCCATGCTTTGTTCTGATACATGGATCCTATCTCGGATTTCATGGCTTCTAACCATTTGTCGGAATATGGGCCCACCATCGCTTCTCCATAGCTCGTAGGTTTAGTATTGTCTAACAACATGATATCTAAGACATGATTACCGTACCACTCAGGAGTAGTACATATCCTTGTCGACCTACGAGGTTTGGTAGTGACTTGATCCGAAGTTTCATGATCACTATCATAAGCTTCCAGTTCAATTGGTGTAGATGCCACAGGAACAACTTCCTGTGCCCTGCTACACACTAGTTGAAGTGACGGTTCAATAACCTTATCAAGTCTCCACCATCCTCCCACTCAATTCTTTCAAGAGAAACTGTTCCTTGAGAAAGGACCCGTTTCTAGAAGCAATTACTTTTGCTTCCATATCTGAAATAGGAGGTATACCCAACTGTTTTGGGTATTCTATGAAGGTGCATTTATCCGCTTTGGGTTCGATCTTATCAGCCTGAAACTTTTTCACATAAGCATCGCAGCCCCAAACTTTTAAGAAACGACAACTTAGGTTTCTCTAAACGGTGTCATCTCAACGGAATTGCGTGGTGCCTTATTTAAAGTGAATGCGGTTGTCTCTAATGCCTAACCCATAAACGATAGTGGTAATTCGATAAGAGACATCATGGCATGCACCATATCCAATAGGGCGCAGTCATGATGTTCGGACACACCATCACACTGTGGTGTTCCAGGCGGTATTAATTGTGTAACACTTTCCACAATGTCTTAATTGTGTGCCAAACTCGTAACTCAGATATCTCTATGATCATATCATAGACATTTTATCCTCTTGTCATGACGATCTTCAACTTCACTCTGAAATTACTTGAACCTTTCAATAATTCAGACTTGTGTTTCATCAAGTAAATATTCTCAGCATCTACTCAAATCATCTGTGAAGTAAGAACATATCGATATCCACTGCGTGCCTCGGCACTCATTGGACTGCACACATCAAATGTATTTCTTCCAACAAGTTGCTCTCTTGTTCCATCTTACTGAAAACGAGGCCTTTCAGTCATCTTGCCCATGTGGTATGATTTGCATGTCTCAAGTGATTCAAAATCAAGTGAGTCCAAACGATCCATTTGCATGGAGTTTCTTCATGCATATATACCAATAGACATGGTTCGCATGTCTCAATCTTTTCAAAAACGAGTGAGTCCAAAGATCCATCTACATGGAGCTTCTTCATGCGTTCTATACCAATATGACTCAAATGGCAGTGCCACAAGTATGTGGTACTATCATTACTATTTTATATCTTTTGGCACGAACATGTGTATCACTGCGATCGAGATTCATTTTAGGTGCAAGACCATTGAAGGTATTATTCAAATAAAATGAGTAACCATTATTCTCCTTAAATGAATAACCGTATTGTGATAAACATAATCCAATCATGTTTATGCTCAACGCAAACACCAATCTCGATGGTAGAGGGAGCATGCGATGCTTGATCACATCAACCTTGGAAACACTTCCAACACACATCGTCATCTCACCTTTAGCTAGTCTCCATTTATTCTGCAGCTTTTATTTCGAGTTACTAACACTTAGCAACCGAACCGGTATCTAATACCCTGGTGCTGCTAGGAGTACTAGTAAAGTACACATTCATATAATGTATATCCAATATACTTCTGTCGACCTTGCCTGCCTTCTCATCTACCAAGTATCTAGGGTAGTACTGCTTCAGTGACCGTTCCCCTCATTACAGAAGCACTTAGTCTCGGGTTTGGGTTCAACCTTGGGATTCTTCACTAGAGCAGCAACTGATTTGCCGTTTCATGAAGTATCCCTTCTTGCCCTTGCCCTTCTAGAAACTAGTGGTTTTACTAACCATCAACAATTGATGCTCCTATTTGATTTCTACTTTCGCGGTGTCAAACATCGCGAGTTGCTCAAGGATCATCATGTCTATCCCTGATATGTTATAGTTCATCACGAAGCTCTAATAGCTTGGTGGCAGTGACTATGGAGAACCATCACTATCTCATCTGGAAGTTTAACTCCCACTCGATTCAAGTGATTGTAGTACTCAGACAATCTGAGCACATGCTCAACGATTGAGGTTTTCTCCCTTAGTTTGCGGGCTTAAGAAACTTGTCAGGGGTCTCATACCTCTTGACGTGGGCACTAGTCTGAAATCCCAATTTCAGTCTTCGGAACATCTCATATGTTCTGTGACGTTTCAAAACCGTCTTTGGTGCCACAATTCTAAACCATTAGCATTACGCACTGAACTATCACGTAGTCATCAAAACGTGTATGTCAGATGTTTCGCAACATCTACAGACGACGCTCAGGTTCAGCACACTGAGCGGTGCATTAAGGACTGTGCAGCAATGAGGACAATCCTCAGTTTACGGACCCATTCCGCATAATTGCTACTATCAACTTTCAACTAAATTTTCTCTAGGAACATATCTTAAACAGTAGAACTAAAGCGTAATCTATGACATAATGTGCAAAGACCTTTTGACTATGTTTATGATAATTAAGTTCATCTGATTAATGAACTCCCACTCAGATAGACATCCCTCTAGTCATCTAAGTGATACATGATCCGAGTCAAACTAGGCCGTGTCCGATCATCACGTGAGACGGACTAGTCATCATTGGTGAACATCTCCATGTTGATCGTATCTACTATACGACTCATGTTCGACCTTTCGATCTCTTGTGTTCCGAGGCCATGTCTGTACATGCTAGGCTCGTCAAGTCAACCTAAGTGTTTCGCATGTGTTCCGAGGCCATGTTTGTACATGCTAGGCTCGTCAACACCCGTTGTATTCGAACGTTAGAATCTATCACACCCGATCATCACGTGGTGCTTCGAAACAACGAACCTTCGCAACGGTGCACAGTTAGGGGGAACACGTCTCTTGAAATTTTAGTGAGGGATCATCTTATTTATGCTACCGTCGTTCTAAGCAAATAAGATGTAAACATGACAAACATCACATGCAAATCATAAGGTGACGTGATATGGCCAATATCATCTTGCGCCTTTGATCTCCATCTTCGAGGTGCGGCATGATCACCTTCGTCACCGGCATGACACCATGATCTCCATCATCGTGTCTTCATGAAGTTGTCTCGCCAACTATTACTTCTACTACTATGGCTAACGGTTAGCAATAAAGTAAAGTAATTACATGGCGTTTTCATTGACACGTAGGTCATACAATAAATTAAGACAACTCCTATGGCTCCTGCCGGTTGTCATACTCATCGACATGCAAGTCGTGACTCCTATTACAAGAACATGATGAATCTCATACATCACATATATCATTCATCACATCCTTTTGGCCATATCACATCACATAGCATACCCTGCAAAAACAAGTTAGACGTCCTCTAATTGTTGTTGCATGTTTTACGTGGCTGCTATGGGATTCTAGCAAGAACGTTTCTTACCTACGCAAAAGCCACAACGTGATATGCCAATTTCTATTTACCCTTCATAAGGACCCTTTTCATCGAATCCGATCCGACTAAAGTGGGAGAGACAGACACCCGCTAGCCACCTTATGCAACTAGTGCATGTCAGTCGGTGGAACCTGTCTCACGTAAGAGTACGTGTAAGGTCGGTCCGGGCCGCTTCTTCCCACAATGCCGCCGAATCGAGATAAGACTAGTAACGGCAAGTAAATTGACAAAATCGACGCCCACAACTACTTTGTGTTCTACTCGTGCATAGAAACTACGCATAAACCTGGCTCATGATGCCACTATTGGGGAACGTAGCAGAAATTCAAAAAATTTCTACGCATCACCAAGATCAATCTATGGAGTAATCTAGCAACGAGGGGAAGGGGAGTGCATCTACATACCCTTGTAGATCGCGAGCGGAAGCGTTCAAGAGAACGGGATTGATGGAGTCGTACTCGTCGTGATCCAAATCACCGATGATCCTAGCGCCGAACGGACGGCACCTCCGCGTTCAACACACGTACGGAGCAGCGACGTCTCCTCCTTCTTGATCCAGCAAGGGGGAAGGAGAGGTTGATGGAGATCCAGCAGCACGACGGCGAGGTGGTGGAAGTAGCGGGATCCCGGCAGGGCTTCGCCAAGCGCAAGCGGGGAGGAGGGAGATGTGTCACGGGAGGGAGAGGGAGGCGCCAGGGCTTCGATGTTGCTGCCCTCCCTCCCCCTCACTATATATAGGGCCAAGGGAGGGTGAGGGGCGCAGCCTTGGCCCTTCCTCCAAGGAAGGGTGCGGCCAGGGAGGAGTCCATCCTCCCCAAGGCACCTCGGAGGTGCCTTCCCCCTTTAGGACTCTCCCTTTCCCTTATCTCTTGGCGCATGGCCTCTTGGGGCTGGTGCCCTTGGCCCATATAGGCCAAGGCGCACACCCCTACAGCCCATGTGGCCCCCCGGGGCTGGTGGACCCCCTTGGTGGACCCCCGGACCCCTTTCGGCACTCTCGGTACAATACCGATGATGCGCGAAACCTTTCCGGCGACCAAAATAAGACTTCCCTTATATAAATCTTTACCTCCGGACCATTCCGGAACTCCTCGCGACGTCCGGGATCTCCTCCGGGACTCCGAACAACTTTCGGGTTACCGCATACTAATATCTTGTGACACCCCAAAATTTTGACCTTATTTTACTAATTAATTTTTTTGCCAGGAAATAAAACTTTTCCATTTGTCTTGATTTACCCTTTTGATATTATGGGTTTTTACCTCAAGTGGAAACTTTCCAAAAGTATTATTAGATTTGTATACTCTCTCTATGAAACAATTCTTTATCAGTGGATTTAATTGCAAGATTTGTGTTCTTAGAGCTTTATTCTTTTAAAATGATTTCTTTTGAATTTGGAGCCTGTTTTGCACTGCAACCATTTGACAAATGCCTTTAAAATTTCCACTAAAATTTGGGGATGTCATGTGATGTTTCCACATCACTTTTATGCAAAAATATCTTTTGGTTATTGGAGATTTTGAGCTCTACATCAACTTTTCAAATCTGGTCCAGTAGTCATTTTTGCACTACAACCTATTTAAATGTTTCTTTAAAAATTCTTCCAAGTGTTTGGAGATGTCAGTAGATGCATACAATTCAACTTCATGCCAAAACCCAGTGATGATCTTTGAAAAATTTGAGTGGATCAACCTCTTTATCATTCTGGTCCAGTTTGATGATTTGTACTGCAACCCTATTTTATTTTGCTCTAGTGACCCTGAGCTTTTTCCTGCTTGAAGCCCTCCCTACAAAACCCTTAAGTCTAGGGGAATGGACCCATTGGAGGATTTTAAGTGCCTGCAATGAGACCTCTTTCTTTCTGTCCAAAACTGTAGTTTTGCAAAACATGCACTAACAAGTTTCTGGTTTTGCCCAAATGATCTTGCCATCATCACCCACATCTAAAGAGACCCTGATCTGGAGATTTTGGCCACTCCAGGAGTTGCCTAAATGCACTTGGCATTCTGTCGAACACTTGGTGTGCACAGTCAGTTATGGGCATGTTTCCTGGTTTGCACTATGATCTTGCTCCAATGACCCAGCAACCTTGTCCACTAAACTCCTAGCTATCTCTATCCTAGTCCTGTTAATTGCCAGCCCCATCCTCGCACTCTAGGCCGCCCTGGCATTTCGTCGAGCATGTCCCGTGCGTGCTCTGGGCGCGCCCAGAGCGCACGTTTTGCACGCGCGCACACTGAGCCGCCGCGTCGCACTGCCGGCCTCGTCGCGTCCCGTCCCTGGCCCCTGCTCGCCTGCTGAACCGCGCACTACACTCGGCCACTCTCCATGCCACCCCTGGCGCCCTACAGCGCCGCTGGCAGAGCTTTTGGCGGCACGCCGGCGTCGGCAGTGAGCCTCTGCCATGGACGGCGCCGCCCAAGCCACACCAGCGCGCCAGCTCCCCTGTGAACAGCTCGGGCTTATCCCGAAGCCCGTCGGCACGCACTCGTCGCCGCCACGTCGCCCTGCAGCTACAGCACCACGGTCGCCGGCGTTCTTATACTCAGCCGCCGCGGTCCAGCCTCGAGCGCCTATAAAAGGAGACCCCGAGCCCCTCCGAGCGCTCAAGCGACCTCATGCCTTCCCCCTAGTTCTCCCCTAGAAGTGGAATGACCGGAGGAGGTCATCTTCCCCATCTTCGGCCGGTTCAGCCGCCGCTACCGTCCGGTGACATTTGTCGCAACCAGGCTATCTCCCGCCCATCCAACGCCACCAATCGCTTCCTCTTGTCCTTGCGGAGCTGCCCAGCGCCTCCGCCTCGATCGGGAACCACCGGAGCCCAAAACCCACTTCACTCCCGTAGCCCCCTCCGCCGCGGAGCTCGCCGCCGGCGACTCCTCCCACCACCGTCGAACCGACGACCACCGAGAGGACCGCCCCGGTCTGGCGGGTCCATCCCTGCTCTCAGGTGCCCTCGAGGAGCCGCCGTTCGTCGCCGGCGATCGCCGCAGACCCGCTCCCGTTCGGGCAGAGGAGAGGAGGGAGAGGGAAGAATGGTCAAACCTGACCAGTGGGCCCTCTGGACCGACAGTCAGTGACCTAGCCCCGCCACTGCGTGTTTAAGTGGAAGCGTATATCCCCCGAAGTACGTGTCCACTACCCCGAAAGCGTATTCTCACCCGAAACGTTTTCTTTTCTGGTTTTTATTAAAAACAGAGATTTGACCGAACTTTGACCGTCTATATCTTTTAAAATAAAACTCCAAATGAGTTGATTCCTTTTCCTACCTCTCTCAAATTTCATCTAGTTTATTTTAAGATTTACTTCAAAAATATTTGGGACAATTTTTTGTACTGTGTTTGAAATATTTTGTTATTTGAATATTTTTCAAAATAGGAAAATGGAGAGAGAAGAAAGCTTTCAAAAAGTGCACCCTTTGCATACTCTTGAAGGCAAGCATTCTGAACTCTGGCATAATATTTTTGTGTGGTGTTTCGATACGGTTACGACACCACTTTGACTTGGAGCATGCGTTATTTCTATGTATCGATCAGTCACACGCGTGAGTGCATATTGGAGATGTTTTGTTGTTAGTAATGGATATGCTGGTGTTAGTGGTCATCCTTGTGAGCTTCTCATGCATACCGGAAGGAAGCCAGGAAAGTCATGGTCTTGGGTAGACACGAGCTTGTCCCTAGTTCCTCGTTGAGACGAGTATGTCCGGTATGGCATGGTCAGGTTTGATGAGTGGTGAGTATATCTGTTAATGGAAATATATTGGTTATGCTTATCATTCGAAGAATACTTGGACCACCTGAGATGGTCGTAGGTCGAGTCTTGTTTAGTAACTTCCCCTACTTGTTTTGCACTACCACTGGTCCCTGCCGCGGGTAGGGTATGGTTCAGTAAGTTGTCAACCCCTTACCAAAGCACACACCGTACAGAGAGGCCATGGTGGAAGATACCGGGTGCATCCGGTAGGCATGCCACCTGGTCCGGGGGCATGGGTGTTTCCGGTTGGGACCGAGAGGGGGGCACCCCTTAGAGCGCGCGAATATAAATTTGATCCCATGCTACGTCGAGGTTGTAGCCTCCCCACTTAGAGTTTTGCTTGGCAGGTGTCGTGGGTGATTCCAGACACCGGTAAGTTAAGCTGGTGTGTGCAGGTCAGGCGTGTTTTCAATTAAAAGGCCGTAGGCGGAATTAGTCCCGATGGGCTAAGTAAATCCGTTACTCGTGGGTAAATAGTACACCCTCTGCAGAGGATATAATCCTTTCGGATAGCCATGTTCATGGGTAAGGACCACAGTCGGAGATGGGTCTAGTGACGGTTTTCGGATGGAGACACGGTTAAACTGGATCATAGCAACGGTTTTCGGATGGAGACACGGTTAAACTGGATCATAGTAACGGTATTCGGATGGAGACACGGTTAAACTAGAATCTAGTGACGGCCTTCGGATGGAGAAACGGCTAGACTAGATTTTTTATGACCTGTGACATATGAGGATTATGTTTATTATTATTATGGACTAACCATTTACATTATTTGAATTATTGAGTATCCCTGGGACGGTTCTACCTCCTGGATATTCACTGTGATTATTCTTATATAAGCCCTTTATGTGGTGTCGCTCAGACGCCCGACTGCGGCATGCTTGTTATTTATTTATCCTTTATAAGCCCTTTATGTGGCGTCGCTCAGACGCCCGACTGCGGCATGTTTGTTATTTATTTATCCTTTATAAGCCCTTTATGTGGCGTCGCTCAGACGCCCGACTGCGGCATGTTTGTTATTTATTTATCCTTTATAAGCCCTTTATGTGGCGTCGCTCAGACGCCCGACTGCGGCATGTTGTTATTTATTTATCTTTATAAGCCCTTTATGTGGCGTCGCTCAGACGCCCGACTGCGGCATGTTGTTATTTATTTATCTTTATAAGCCCTTTATGTGGTGTCGCTCAGACGCCCGACTGCGGCATGTTGTTATTTATTATTCTTATAAGCCCTTTATGTGGTGTCGCTCAGACGCCCGACTGCGGCATTGTTAATTTATTTGCACCCTTTCGAGGAGTCATTTCAGACACTCGATCAGTGCATTCTATTTCTACTCCCGTATTGCATGTTCATATTTTACCTGCATGCGTGCATCACGGTTTTCGTTATTTCGTGACGACTTATCATCATGAATATTTCGGAGCATGATTATCGTTATATTATACCCGTGTTCTTAATGTTTGCGAGTACATTCAAACGTACTCACTGGCTTGTCCCTGGCTATTGTCTTGGCCAGATTCTTGCTGGAGAAGAGCATTGCGATGACAGCCCCGGAACCCATGTAAAGGTGATAGCAGCCTCGCGAAGATAGGAGTTATCCTGGTCAGCTGTTCTTGTGGGAAATGGAGTCCCATAGACGCAGATGTACCACAAACCGCTTCCGCCATCAACCACTAGAAACCACGTGTTGTACTCCTAGGCCACAATGGTCTTGTACTACATATTTTGTTATTTGCTTGGAAATTCTTGTATCAAGTTGGTGCCTCATCAGCTAACAGTAATCCTGGGGTTGGTGAGCACAAAGGCCGTTTTCTGGGAAATTAATATCCCGAAAATCCGGTCGTGACAGACTTGGTATCAGAGCCAGGCTGACCATTGGCTAACCCTATCTTAGCCAGGTCAATAAACCTAGGGTAACCAAACCACCAGGCCATAGCCTAGCCCCAGCCAAGCTTCTCGCATAAGATAGCCCCACAGCGACCCGACGCCTTTCGGCGGACGGTGCCCAACCTATCAGCCTAGTCCGTCGATCACACACCAGTGACCAACGCCTAACACGTCTCAATCGCAAGCGTGCGAAGGAAGACTCCGTCCCCTTTTTCCTATAAAAAGGGCACGCTAGCCTCAACACAGCACAGCACAGCCTCCTTCCCCAAACCAAGCCACGATGCCTGGCCCCATTGTTCACAATGAGACCACAGCAACCAACCTGGGAGGTTTTGTGACCGTGCTCGCAAACCTCACCCGCCGTGCCTATGCGTTAGAAGAGCCCCCAGAGTATGTTGTGTACCAAGGACCCATGTACGGTGAGAGCCGTCAGTACTGGGCCACGGTGCACATCTATGGTAGGGGTCTGTCGCCAGAACGCCCCTACAGGTTCACTGGAAGGACAACTTCCTTTGAGCCACAAGCCATCCAACTGGCAGCCCGAGAAGCTATAGTTCAACTCCGGCACCTGTCGCCCAGAGTTAACTGTCGCTCATTCTACTACTACCCCAGTCGTGACGGGTATGGTAGGCCGCCCCAGGTCGCCAACGGAGATCACGAGACAGATCCTGCACTATTGCATCTGGTGCGCTATGTAAACGCACTAGAGCAGCTGTTCGATCAGGTCACCCTTGATCTGATCGCAGCTCGTGGAGAACTGGTTCGCCGAGCCCCGGCGAGAGGAGAAGTGGAGCCCGACGCCAACAACCCAGTCGTGCTGTTCGGACACCCGATCGATCCCTTGAGGGCTGCCCCAGCCATCAACCAGAGTGCCTTGGTGTCCCCAGAAGCGCTTCGTCGCCTTTTGGGAACCCGTTCCAACGGGATTGTGGCCAACAATCCCCGCGATGGTCATCACCACTACCCCGACCCTGCAGCCCCTCAACCTCAACCAGCAAATCCCGACGGAGAAACCCGTGGAGAAACCCCGGCGTCCACAAGGCCAGCCCACTTAGACATTAACGAAGTAGACTAAGCCGCTTGAGTAGTATCAAGCCTTAGTTTACCTCCGCTTGTAATGGTGTGATCTTGTATCGCTTTTATTAAATGCTGTCTGCTTGTGCGTCCCTATATTTTGGAGTAGTAGCTATGCATATGTACGTTGGCGTACAGTTGCATATTTAAATTTCGAGCGCAGCTACCAAGACCTAACCCCGACGGCACCCACAGTAATGCGTCACATTTATGTGATATGTATATCTGTGGCGTTGACCCAAGAACAGGATCGCCAACCAGTTACCCTTCACCCCCGGTAGATAACCCAGCCCCAATGCTATATAAAAGGCCACCTCGTGACCTTGCCGAGTACCCATCACCTTGTGCACAACGCTCACAGCCATTTCTTTGCCATGCCGACCCCCAGTATTTATCTGAGAACCCCAGACGCAACCCCGGGTAGTTTTGTTAAATTATTGTGGGACTTTACCTGCAATACCATGAGTGCCACCCATCCATCCCAGTACGAGTTGCTCAAATCGAGGATCACCCTTTCCACCTCGAAATATTGGGCAGTGGTGCACATCCCTCCCGCATACCCAAACCAAGACCCAACGGAAGTCTCCTTCGTGGGGAAATCCATGCCGACTCCGCATATGGCCATAGAAGCTGCTGCGTACGAAGCACTCGCACGTCTTCGATTCGCGGTGCCCTATGCCAGCGAGCGAGGATATTATTATTTTCCAGGTCGTGCAGCACCCGGAGAAGTTGCATCTTTTCCCGGTGGACGAATTGAGAGAGATCTGGTACTGGCCAACCTTGCCCAGTACGTTATCGCTCAGGAGCGTTTGACTCAGCGAGTAATGGGTTATCTCCAGAGCCTCGCTGATTTAAATCCTCGGATCGCTATTGGCAGACCACTGAGGCCTGACCAGGAGAGGCACATTCATCGGCTGGTCAACCCACTTCCCCCGATAGAAGAGGAGTGTGCCCCAGTACCAGAGGCGTTTTCTCGAGACCCTGTCTTTTTGCCGTTTTCTTTATAACGTCACCCCTGTGTTTATTACCCCAGTATTTATTTATGTACTGTGACTTGTACGTGTTATCCAAAAATTTGTGCGACAGATCCAATTTTTGGTTTCATTTATGTGAGCAGTTTTACTGCTGTTATTTTTGTTTTTGCTAATTTTATTTTCCCTCACGATAAATTTTTGGTAATGAGTTTTCTTTCCCCGTGTTGCTGCAGCGTATATATCTTCGCGACATAGATTTTTTCGTGCAGCACCGTAACAGCAGACTCACAACCTCAACCACTCGACCTCGTGCACTAATTGCAAATCCTCGTACACATTTTTGCGCCTAACTGATCACACCCGAGGACACCACAGTTTCAGTAAGAGAGATTTGCGAGTAATCTTTCGGGCGCGAGTTGCCCCAGCACACCGACAGCAGTTAGCACTCGATGCCGCACCTAATCCCCGTGATCCTCGCCACCGCGAAGAGCTAACACTCGAGCGGCAGCATCACGACGATCATCCAGGATCATCGCGCACAGGAGCACGGAGAGCACCAGCAGCACCGCCAAACCTCCACACACGAGGACCACATACCAATCCGGCATCGCCTCCGCCATTAGAGCCTCGTCTTGAGCTCCTGCTAACAGCAATGGAGAAGAAGGAAGGAGGGGTGGAAGCGAGGCCAAGTGTGAGGAAGAAGAGAGGAGCACCGCGATCGTTTTATAGCTCGAGATCGGTGTACGGTGGGCGAGGTCCACCAGCGCCACCCGTCGCTCGATCGCCGGTGTTCGGAGGCGAGTCCGCGAGCAGTGCCGACAGCGCACTGGCCCGCGAGGTGAGTGCACGCTGCCCCGGCAGCTAGCACGCCACGCACTACCGCAGTACGGCTAGATGCCCTACAAGCTAGGCATCGCCGGTGGAGGAAGCGCGGGAGAGCACGCGAGAGAGAAGAGAGAACCAGAGGTAGAAGAAGAGGCCGAAAGTGGGCCCTGGGTCCACCTGTCAGCCAGAGAGAGCACTGTGCTCTCGGGTGCGACCAGCGTGTTTTAGTAATTTAGAGTTTATTCTAAATTACTGTATCCACGTAGAAATATCTCGTTTTTCCCCGACCGTGGATTTTTCCACGCTACGCCAGTGTACCACCCTGTGGTTTTACACCACTTATTGCCCTCTCACTGTAGCCACATTTTTATTGCACAGTTGAAAGATTTCTTGTGGTAAATACAATGTTTGTTCAAAACAGCTTTTAACAAATCTCGAGGACGAGATTTTTTCTTAAGGGGGGTAGTGTTGTGACACCCCAAAATTTTGACCTTATTTTACTAATTAAAATTTTTGCCAGGAAATAAAACTTTTCCATTTGTCTTGATTTACCCTTTTGATATTATGGGTTTTTACCTCAAGTGGAAACTTTCCAAAAGTATTATTGGATTTGTATACTCTCTCTATGAAACAATTCTTTATCAGTGGATTTAATTGCAAGATTTGTGTTCTCAGAGCTTTATTCTTTTAAAATGATTTCTTTTGAATTTGGAGCCTGTTTTGCACTGCAACCATTTGACAAATGCCTTTAAAATTTCCACCAAAATTTGGGGATGTCATGTGATGTTTCCACATCACTTTTATGCAAAAATATCTTTTGGTTATTGGAGATTTTGAGCTCTACATCAACTTTTCCAATCTAGTCCAGTAGTCATTTTTGCACTACAACCTATTTAAATGTTTCTTTAAAAATTCTTCCAAGTGTTTGGAGATGTCAGTAGATGCATACAATTCAACTTCATGCAAAAACCCAGTGATGATCTTTGAAAAATTTGAGTGGATCAACCTCTTTATCATTCTGGTCCAGTTTGATGATTTGTACTGCAACCCTATTTTATTTTGCTCTAGTGACCCTGAGCTTTTTCCTGCTTGAAGCCCTCCCTACAAAACCCTTAAGTCCAGGGGAATGGACTCATTGGAGGATTTTAAGTGCATGCAATGAAACCTTTTCTTTCTGTCCAAAACTGTAGTTTTGCAAAACTTGCACTAACAAGTTTCTGGTTTTGCCCAAATGATCTTGCCATCATCACCCACATCTAAAGAGACCCTGATCTGGAGATTTTGGCCACTCCAAGAGTTGCCTAAATGCACTTGGCATTCTGTCGAACACTTGGTGTGCACAGTCAGTTATGGGCATGTTTCCTGGTTTGCACTATGATCTTGCTCCAATGACCCAGCAACCTTGTCCACTGAACTCCTAGCTATCTCTATCCTAGTCCTGTTAATTGCCAGCCCCATCCTCGCACTCTAGGCCGCCCTGGCATTTCGTCGAGCATGTCCCGTGCGTGCTCTGGGTGCGCCCAGAGCGCACGTTTTGCACGCGCGCGCACTGAGCCGCCGCGTCGCACTGCCGCCCTCGTCGCGTCCCGTCCCTGGCCCCTGCTCGCCTGCTGAACCGCGCACTACACTCGCCCACTCTCCACGCCACCCCTGGCGCCCTACAGCGCCGATGGCAGAGCTTTTGGCGGCACGCCGGCGTCGGCAGTGAGCCTCTGCCATGGACGGCGCCGCCCAAGCCACACCAGCGCGCCAGCTGCCCCTGTGAACAGCTCGGCTTATCCCGAAGCCCGTCGGCACGCGCTCGTCGCCGCCACGTCGCCCTGTAGCTACAGCACCGCGGTCGCCGGCGTTCTTATCCTCAGCCGCCGCGGTCCAGCCTCGAGCGCCTATAAAAGGAGACCCAGAGCCCCTCCGAGCGCTCAAGCGACCTCATGCCTTCCCCCTAGTTCTCCCCTAGCAGTGGATTGACTGGAGGAGGTCATCTTCCCCATCCTCGGCCGGTTCGGCCGCCGCTACCGTCCGGTGAGATTCGTCGCAACCAGGCTATCTCCCGCCCATCCAACGCCACCAATCGCTTCCTCTTGTCCTTGCGGAGCTGCCCAGCGCCTCAGCCTTGATCGGGAACCACCGGAGCCCAAAACCCACTTCACTCCCGTAGCCCCCTCCGCCGCGGAGCTCGCCGCCGGTGACTCCTCCCACCACCGTCGACCCGACGACCACCGAGAGGATCGCCCCGGTCTGGCGGGTCCATCCCTGCTCTCAGGTGCCCTCGAGGAGCCGCCGTTCGTCGTCGGCGATCGCCGGAGCCCCGCTCCCGTTCGGGCAGAGGAGAGGAGGGAGAGGGAAGAATGGTCAAACCTGACCAGTGGGCCCTCTGGACCCACTGTCAGTGACCTAGCCACGCCACTGCGTGTTTAAGTGGAAGCGTATATCCCCCGAAGTATGTGTCCACTACCCCGAAAGCGTATTCTCACCCGAAACGTTTTCTTTTTCTGGTTTTTATTAAAAACAGAGATTTGACCAAACTTTGACTGGCTATATCTTTTAAAATAAAACTCCAAATGAGTTGATTCTTTTTCCTACCTCTCTCAAATTTCATCTAGTTTATTTTAAGATTTATTTCAAAAATATTTGGGACAACTTTTTGTACTGTGTTTGAAATATTTTGTTATTTGAATATTTTTCAAAATAGGAAAATGGAGAGAGAAGAAAGCTTTCAAAAAGTGCACCCTTTGCATACTCTTGAAGGCAAGCATTCTGAACTCTGGCATAATATTTTTGTGTGGTGTTTTGATGCGGTTACAACACCACTTTGACTTGGAGCATGCGTTATTTCTATGTATCGATCAGTCACACGCGTGAGTGCATATTGGAGATGTTTTGTTGTTAGTAATGGATATGCTGGTGTTAGTGGTCATCCTCGTGAGCTTCTCATGCATACCGGAAGGAAGCCGGGAAAGTCGTGGTCTTGGGTAGACACGAGCTTGTCCCTAGTTCCTCGTTGAGACGAGTATGTCCGGTATGGCATGGTGAGGTTTGATGAGTGGTGAGTATATCTGTTAATGGAAATATATTGGTTATGCTTATCATTCGAAGAATACTTGGACCACCTGAGACGGTCGTAGGTTGAGTCTTGTTTAGTAACTTCCCCTACTTGTTTTGTACTACCACTGGTCCCTGCCGCGGGTAGGGTATGGTTCAGTAAGTTGTCAACCCCTTACCAAAGCACACACCGTACAGAGAGGCCATGGTGGAAGATACCGGGTGCATCCGGTAGGCATGCCACCTGGTCCGGGGGCATGGGTGTTTCCGGTTGGGACCGAGAGGGGGGCACCCCTTAGAGCGCGCGAATATAAATTTGATCCCATGCTACGTCGAGGTTGTAGCCTCCCCACTTAGAGTTTTGCTTGGCAGGTGTCGTGGGTGATTCCAGACACCGGTAAGTTACGCTGGTGTGTGCAGGTCAGGTGTGTTTTCAATTAAAAGGCTGTAGGAGGAATTAGTCCCGATGGGCTAAGTAAATCCGTTACTCGTGGGTAAATAGTACACCCTCTGCAGAGGATATAATCCTTTCGAATAGCCATGTTCATAGGTAAGGACCACAGTCGGAGATGGGTCTAGTGACGGTTTTCGGATGGAGACACGGTCAAACTGGATCATAGCAACGGTTTTCGGATGGAGACACGGTTAAACTGGATCATAGTAACGGTATTCGGATGGAGACACGGTTAAACTAGAATCTAGTGACGGCCTTCGGATGGAGAAACGGCTAGACTGGATTTTATCTATGAACTGTGACATATGGAGATTATGTTTATTATTATTATGGACTAACCATTTACATTACTTGAATTATTGAGTATCCCCGGGACGGTTCTACCTCCTGGATATTCACTGTGATTATTCTTATATAAGCCCTTTATGTGGCGTCGCTCAGACGCCCGACTGCGGCATGTTTGTTATTTATTTATCCTTTATAAGCCCTTTATGTGGCGTCGCTCAGACGCCCGACTGCGGCATGTTTGTTATTTATTTATCCTTTATAAGCCCTTTATGTGGCGTCGCTCAGACGCCCGACTGCGGCATGTTTGTTATTTATTTATCCTTTATAAGCCCTTTATGTGGCGTCGCTCAGACGCCCGACTGCGGCATGTTTGTTATTTAATTATTCCTTATAAGCTCTTTATGTGGTGTCGCTCAGACGCCCGACTGCGGCATTGTTAATTTATTTGCACCCTTTCGAGGAGTCATTTCAGACACTAGATCTGTGCATGCTATTTCTACTCCCGTATTACATGTTCATATTTTACCTGCATGCGTGCATCACGGCTTTTCGTTCATTTCATGACGGACGTTATCATCATGAATATTTCAGAGCATGATTATCTCTCGTTATATTATACCCGTGTTCTTAATGTTTGCGAGTACATTCAAACGTACTCACTGGCTTGTCCCTGGCTATTGTCTTGGCCAGATTCCTTGCGTGGAGAAGAGCGTTGCGATGACAGCCCCGGAACCCATGTAAAGGAAATAGTAGCCTCGCGAAGGAAATAGCTGTTCTTGTGGGAAATGGAGTCCCATAGACGCAGATGTATCACAAACCACTTCCGCCATCAACCACTAGAAACCACGTGTTGTACTCCTAGGCCACAATGGTCTTGTACTGCATATTTTGTTCTTTGCTTGGAAATTCTTGTATCAAGTTGGTGCCTCATCAGCTAACAGTAATTCTGGGGCTGGTGAGCACAAAGGCCGTTTTCTGGGAAATTAATATCCCGAAAATCCGGTCGTGACATATCTCCATATACCCTAGCGTCACCGAACCTTAAGTGTGTAGACCCTACGGGTTCGGGAGACATGCAGACATGACCGAGACGACTCTCCGGTCAATAACCAACAGCGGGATCTGGATACCCATGTTGGCTCCCACATGCTCCTCGATGATCTCATCGGATGAACCACGATGTCGAGGATTCAATCAATCCCGTATACAATTCCCTTTGTCTATCGGTATGTTACTTGCCCGAGATTCGATCGTCGGTATCCCGATACCTTGTTCAATCTTGTTACTGACAAGTCTCTTTACTTGTTCCGTAACACATCATCCCGTGATCAACTCCTTGTCACATTGTGCACATTATGATGATGTCCTACCGAGTGGGCCCAGAGATACCTCTCCGTTTACACGGAGTGACAAATCCCAGTCTCGATTCGTGCCAACCCAGCAGACACTTTCGGAGATACCTGTAGTGCACCTTTATAGCCACCCAGTTATGTTGTGACGTTTGGTACACCCAAAGCATTCCTACGGTATCCGGGAGTTGCACAATCTCATGGTCTAAGGAAATGATACTTGACATTAGAAAAGCTCTTAGCAAACGAACTACATGATCTTGTGCTAGGCTTAGGATTGGGTCTTGTCCATCACATCATTCTCCTAATGATGTGATCCCGTTATCAACGACATCCAATGTCCATGGTCAGGAAACCGTAACCATCTATTGATCAACGAGCTAGTCAACTAGAGGCTTACTAGGGACATGGTGTTGTCTATGTATCCACACATGTATCTGAGTTTCCTATCAATACAATTTTAGCATGGACAATAAATGATTATCATGAACAAGGAAATATAATAATAACCAATTTATCATTGCCTCTAGGGCATATTTCCAACATAAGAAAGCCTTGATTTCTGCACCTATTGTTCAACCACCTGATTGGAATTTACCCTTTGACATTATGTGTGATGCTAGTGATTATGCTATATGCGTTGTTCTAGGACAAAGAGTTGATAAGAAATTAAATGTTATCCAATATGCTAGTAAAACTCTAGACAGTGCCCAGAGAAATTATGCTACTACTGAAAAAGAATTTTTAGCAGTTGTAATTGCTTGTGATAAGTTCACACCTTATATTGTTGATACTAAAGTAACTGTTCACACTGATCATGCAGCTATTAAATATCTTATGGAAAAGAAAGATGCTAAACCTAGACTTATTAGATGTGTTCTCCTACTACAAGAATTTGATTTGCATATTATTGATAGAAAGGGAGCTGAGAACCCCGTTGAAGACAACTTATCTAGGTTAGAGAATGTTCTTGATGACCCACTACCTATTGATGATAGCATTCCTGATGAACAATTAGCTGTCATAAATGCTTCTCGTACTGCTCCATGGTATGTTGATTATGATAATTACATTGTTGCTAAATTTATACCACCTAGTTTCACATACCAGCAAAAGAAAAAGTTTTTCTATGATTTAAACATTACTTCTGGGATGACCAACACCTTTATAAAGAAGGAGTAGATGGTGTTATTAGACGTTGTTTACCTGAGCATGAACAGGAACAGATCCTACGCAAGTGTCACTCCGAGGCTTATGGAGGACACCACGCTGGAGATAGAACTGCACATAGGGTATTGCAATCCGGTTTTTATTGGCCTACTCTCTTCAAAGATGCCCGTAAGTTTGTCTTGTCTTGTGATGAATGTCAAAGAATTGGTAATATTACTAGACGTCAAGAAATGCCTATGAAATATTCACGTGTTATTGAACCATTTGATGTTTGGGGCTTTGATTATATGGGACTGTTTCCTTCCTCTAATGGGTATACACATATTTAGTTGCTGTTGATTACGTTACTAAGTGGGTAGAAGCTATTCCAACTAGTAGTGTTGATCATAAAACCTCTATTAAGATGCTTAAAGAAGTTATTTTCCCAAGGTTTGGAGTCCCTAGATATTTAATGACTGATGGTGGTTCACATTTTATTCATGGTGCCTTTTGTAAAATGCTTGCTAAGTATGATGTTAATCATAGAATTGCATCTCCATACCACCCACCGTCTAGTGGTCAAGTAGAATTGAATAATAGAGAGATTAAATTAATTTTTCAAAAGACTGTTAATATATCTAGAAAGAATTGGTCCAAGAAACTTGATGATGCATTGTGGGCCTATAGAACTGCATATAAAAATCTTATGGGTATGTCTCTGTATAAAATGGTTTATGGAAAAGCATGTCACTTACCTCTCGAACTAGAACATAAGGCATATTGGGCCATTAAAGAGCTCAATTACGATTTCACACTTGCCGGTGAGAAGAGAGACTATTTGACATTAGCTCACTTGATGAATGGAGAACCCAGGCCTATGAGAATGCCAAACTGTTTAATGAGAAAGTTAAAAGATGGCATGACAAAAGGATACAAAAGCATGAGTTTAATGTAGGTGATTATGTTTTGCTATACAACTCTCGTTTAAGATTTTTTGCAGGGAAACTCCTCTCTAAATGGGAAGGTTCTTACGTTATCGAGGAGGTCTATTGTTCCGGTGCCATAAAAATCAACAACTTCGAAGGCACAAATCCGAAGGTGGTGAACGGTCAAAGAATCAAACATTATATCTCAGGTAACCCAATAAAATGTTGAAACTAATGTTATTGAAACCGTAACCCCGGAGGAATACATAAGGGACACTTTTCAGAACGTTTCAGACTCCGAAAAGGAATAGGTATGTGGTACGGTAAGTAAACCGACTCCAAAACAGTTCTAATAGCAATGTTTCTTCGTTTTGGAATATTTAAGAAAATAGGAAAATAAGAAGCAGTCCGGAAGGGACACGAGGCATCCACGAGGGTGGAGGACGCGCCCTACCCCCTGGGCACGCCCCCTGCCTCGTGGGCACCTCGTGTGCCTTCTGGACTCCGTTTTCTTGCACGATACTTCTTTTGGTCGGTAAAAATTCATTATATAATCTCCCAAAGTTTTTGACCACCGTACCACGCAAATATCCTCTGTTTTTGTTTCGAGCTATTTTTTGACAGATCTAGATCATCATGACGTCTCCAAGCGCCCCCAAAGACAAGTTCTTCGAGAAGGTCATCAACCCCTACCTCGCGGAGGTGCCGCAACACCCTCAAACCATCTAGATGCGTGAGGGGTTGCTGCACATCCGCGATGTTGAGGGACCAAGGAGGACCGGAAGCGTGGTGACAAGATGTTGAAGCTGGAATAGGAGGTCGATGATTTAAAGGAGGAAATTGCTCTTCTCAACTACAATATGAAAAAGCTGAAGGCACAATTATCATCATCATCACCATCTTCTTCACCCCTGAAGAAGGAGACATAAACACATGGGTATGGGCACTCCCCTTGTCAACTGCCAAGCTTGGGGGAGGTGCCCCGATATCGTATCACCATCACACTCCTATCTTTACCTTTTTTCTTAGTTTGATCCTTTTGGTAATATCTTGATCTAGTAGAATAAAGTTTTAGTATGATCTAGTTTTGAGTGATGCTTTATGATCCTTCTATGTAATCGAGTCCGTGAGCTATATATATAGTAAAGATAAGTTTTGAGTCAAGGGCTTGATTATCTAGCTATGATCTTGAGGGAATAAAAATAAAAGAGAAGAAAAAGAGTAAAAAGAATTAAAGATATCATATTGATCTTATAGAGAGTAATGACTTCACATATAAAGAGTATGATGAATAAAAGTTGTTGAGAGTTGGCAAACATAGTTTTGGTCATCGTTGCAATTAATAGGAAGTAATAAAGAAAGAGAGATTTTCACATATAAATATACTATCTTAGACATCTTTTATGATTGTGAGCACTCATTCAAATATGACATGCTAAAAGTTGATGTTGGACAAGGAAGACAACATAATGGGTTATGTTTTCTTATATCCAAAATAAAGTATATTGTCATGGATCATCCAACATGTTGAGCTTGCCTTTTTCCCTCATGCTAGCCAAATTCTTTGCACCAAGTAGAGATACTACTTGTGCTTCCAAATATCCTTAAACCCAGTTTTGCCATGAGAGTCCACCATATATACCTATGGATTGAGTAAGATCCTTCAAGTAAGTTGTCATTGTTGCATGCAATAAAAATTGCTCTCTAAATATGTATGATTTATTAGCGTGGAGAAAATAAGCTTTATACGATCTTGTGATATGGAAGCAATAAAAGAGACAGACTACATAATAAAGGTCCCTATCACAAGTGGCAATATAAAGTGACATTCTTTCGCATTAAGATTTTGTGCATCCAACCATAAAAGAACAAGAAAACCTCTGCTTCCCTCTGCGAAGGGCCTATCTTTTATTCCTGCCTTATACATTATATAAGAGTCATGGTGATCTTCACCTTTCCTTTTTACACTTTATCCTTTGGCAAGAACATTGTGTTGGAAAGATCCTAATATATATATCCAATTGGATGTAAGTTATCATAAACTATTATTGTTGACATTACCCTTGAGGTAAAAGGTTGGGAGGCAACACTATAAGTCCCTATCTTTCTCTGTGTCCGATTAAAACTCCAGACCCATAAGTATTGCGTGAGTGTTAGCAATTGTGAAAGACTAAGTGATAGTTGAGTATGTGGACTTGCTGAAAAGCTCTTATATTGACTCTTTCCGATGTTATGATAAATTGCAATTGCTTCAATGACTGAGATCATAGTTTGTTAGCTTTCAATGAAGTTTCTGATTCATACTTTGCATTGTGAATAGATTGTTACTTTAGCATAAGAAATCATATGAAAATATATATTTATATTGTTGTTATAAGAATGATCATGATGCCCTCATGTCCGTATTTTATTTTATTTACACCTCTATCTCTAAACATGTGGACATATTTTTCGATATCGGCTTCCGCTTGAGGACAAGCGAGGTCTAAGCTTGGGGGAGTTGATACGTCCATTTTGCATCATGCTTTTATATCGATATTTATTGCATTATGGGCTATTATTACACATTATGTCACAATACTTATGCCTATTCTCTCTTATTTTATAAGGTTTACACGAAGAGGGAGAAAGCCGGCAGCTAGAATTCTGGGCTGGAAAAGGAGCAAATATTAGAGACCTATTCTGCACAACTCCAAAAGTCCTGAAACTCCACGAAAGTCAGTTTTGGAATATATTAAAAATATTGGGCGAAGAAAGCACCAGAGAGGGGCCACACCCTGTCCACGAGGGTGGGGGCGCGCCCTACCCCCCTGAGCGCCCCCTGCCTCGTGGGCCCCCTGGCAGGCCTCCGGTGCCCATCTTTGGATATATGAAGTCTTTCGCCCTGGAAAAAATAAGAAGAAAGCTTTCGGGGCGAAGCGCCGCCTTCTCGAGGCAGAACCTGGTGAAACCAATCTAGGGCTCCGGCGGAGCTGTTCTGTTGGGGAAACATCCCTCTGGGAGGGGGAAATCATCACCATTGTCATCACCATCGATCCTCACATCTAGAGGGGGTCAATCTCCATCAACATCTTCACCAGCACCATCTCATATCAAACCCTAGTTCATCTCTTGTATCCAATCTTTGTCTCAAAACCTCAGTTTGGTACCTGTGGGTTGCTAGTAGTGATGATTCCTCCTTGTAGTTGATGCTAGTTGGTTTATTTGGTGTAAGATCATATGTTCAGATCCTTTATGCATATTAATACCCCTCTGATTATGAACATGAATATGATTTGTGAGTAGTTACGTTTGTTCCTGAGGACATGGGAGAAGTCTTGCTATAAGTAGTCATGTGAATTTGGTATTCGTTCGATATTTTGATGAGATGTATGTTGTCTCTCCTCTAGTGGTGTTACGTGAACGTCGACTACATGACACTTCACCATTATTTGGGCCTAGAGGAAGGCATTGGGAAGTAATAAGTAGATGACGGGTTGCTAGAGCGACAGAAGCTTAAACCCTAGTTTATGCGTTGCTTCGTAAGGGGCTGATTTGGATCCATATGTTTCATGCTATGGTTAGGTTTACCTTAATACTTCTTTTGTAGTTGGGGATGCTTGCAGAGGGGTTAGTCATAAGTGGGATGCTTGTCCAAGGAAGGGCAGCACCCAAGCATCGGTCCACCCACATATCAAATTATCAAAGTAACGAACATGAATCATATGAGCGTGATCAAAACTAGCTTGACGATAATTCCCATGTGTCCTCGGGAGCGTTTTCCTTTATATAAGACTTTGCCCAGGCTTGTCCTTTGCTACAGAAAGGATTGGGCCATCTTGCTACATCTTATTTACTTTTATTACTTATTACCCATTACAAATTACCTTATCACAAAACTATCTGTTACTCATAATTTCAGTGCTTGCAGAGAATACCTTACTGGAAACCGCTTGTCATTTCCTTCTGCTCCTCGTTGGGTTCGACACTCTTAATTATTGAAAGGACTACGATAGATCCCCTATACTTGTGGTCAGCAACGCGCAGGCCACACTGCTCATTACGCGTGACCTTCTGCGTTACCGCCCTACCAACGACTGGCTCGGCCACATCACCGAGCTCGTCAACGTCGCCGGTGAGGCCCCTGCATCGTCTTGTTTGCCTCGTCCCCCGCCGCCCCTGGTGGGCCATGTTGGTCACGGCGCCCCGCCTCCTCCTCTACATGGTGTGGACCCTGAGCCCAGGCGTGAGGCACCCCAGTGTGACCCGTCGCGTAGGGCGCCGGTTCGCGATGAAGCAAGCTACCAGGTGGTGCAGCATCCCGAAGGAGAAGCGGGCGCGCTTCCAGCACCGTCGCGTCAAGACCGCGTGCCACCAGAGGCGGTGGCGCGCGGGCACCTTGATCCAGCTCCCCTCATGCGACCGGCCCCTGTGAGTGCGGCAGGCTTCCGTGCTTTCACCCCGTAGCCGAGCCGTGTCGTTTGGCTAGGCAAGTTCAAGCCGGATCTGCCTCCACGGTACGACGGCACTCCTGAACCCACGGCGTTTCTCCAGCTCTACGAGCTAAGCATCGATGCGGCGAACGGCAACGACAAGGTCATGGCGAATTGGTTCCCCATGGCCCTCAAGGATGGTGCGCGTTCTTGGCTCTTGAACCTCCCAGTGGGATCAATCTCCTCCTCGGACGAGCTGCGTGAGCGCTTCATTGCCAACTTCCAGGGCACTCGCGACCGCTCTCCTGCAGTAGGCGACCCGCGGCGCATAAAGGAGCAGCCAGGTGAGACTTTGCACAAGTACATATAGCGCTTCACGAATGTTCGCCTCAAGATCAAAAACGTGTCGGACGAGGCCATCATTTCGGAGTTCATTGATGGCGTCCGAGATGTCAAGATGAAGGAGGAGCTTGCCATACACGAGGACCCGTGTTCGGCTCTGGAGATGTTCAACATGGCAACCAGGTGCGCGAGGGCAGAGGAAGGTTGCGTCTCCCTCCTGGAGCTTCCGAAGGTCGATCCTGAAGACAAGAAGGCCAAAGCTAAGGAAGTGAAATGTAAGGGCCCTCTCATGCTGGGCGCGGAACCAGAGATGAAGTGCGGGCGCGACCAGGATGAGCCTCCCAGGGGCAGTTGCCCGTTCTGCGTCTTCCACAACGTCCATAGCCATAGCACCAACGACTGCGAGGACCTCAGGGCAATCTGCGATGGGCACCTTGGCCACTGTCCCAAGTGGAACGACCGCGGCTATGGCTGTGGAGGAGGCCGCAGGGACAACCGCAACCCCCATCAGGACTGGCGCGACCAACTCCGTGAGGACCGCTGACAGGGCCAGCCTCGTGATGGCCCTTGGGGGGCCCAACCTCGAGAGGACCGTCCTCAGGGCAATGCTGGCCTCCCTCCCCTGCCACCGCCGCCAAGGAGAAACGATGAAAACCGTCAAGATGATGTGGTTGGGGGCTTCCAAGAGCCTTGCGCGATTGCCTGCATCTTGGGTGGCACCCAGGCTGCCGCCTCTCATGGCATCGTCAAGTAGTTTTCTCATGAGGTAAATGCGGCCCTTCCCATGATTGAGGCGTCGCGTCCCCTCAGGTGGTCCAAGCACGCCATCACCTTCGGCTCCATGGACCAGCTCAAGTGCTCAGCTACTGTCGGTGCGCTCCCGATGCTCTGCAGGCCGACCATCAGCAATGTCCTCATCACAAAAACCCTCATCAACGGCGGCACAAAGCTGAACATTCTCTACGTCAGGACGTTTGAGATGCTCCAAGTGACCTATGACCAGCTTCTGCCTACGGTCAGGGGTGACTGATGGCTCCACCATTCCCATAGGGTAGATTCGCCTCCCTATCACCTTCGGCAAGCGCGGCAACTACCATACCGAGCTCATCGACTTTGACGTCGCTCACATCGGCCTCCCGTACAATGCCATCCTCGGGTATCCGACCCTCGCCAAGTTCATGGCAGCAACTCACCACGGCTACAATGACCTCAGGATGCCAGAAAGTGGCGGTATCATCACGGTCTCCTGCGATGAGAAGGATGCAGTGTGCTTCCTCGAGTGCGGCTACAAGGCTGTGGCGGTCGAGAACTCTGACGATGAGGGAACCGCCCTGCCTCATGAGGCCGCCCCTAAGAAGAAGAAGCATCTCCTCATCAAGGGCCACCAGGAGGCTGAGGCGCATGCCGACCATGCCTCAGGCCCCGTGCCCACTACTAGGGTGCCTTTCCCTCTCGCATAGGAAGGCGTGCCTGGTGCCCCACTCAGGACGGGCTTGAGGGTCTCTGAGGGAGTCCTGGACTAAGGGGTCCTCGGGCGTCCGGCCTGTTATCCATGGGCCGGACTGGTGAGCTGTGAAGATATGAAGGTCGAAGACTCTACCCGTGTCCGGATTGGACTCTCCTTGGCGTGGAAGGCAAGCTTGGCGATCAACTATGAAGATTCCTTCTTATGTTACCGACTCTATGTAACCCTAGATCCCCCCGGTGTCTATATAAACCGAGGGTGTAGTCCAGAAAGGAGATACTCATTACCATAGTCATACAAGCTAGACTTCTAGGGTTTAGCCATTACGATCTCGTGGTAGATCAACTCTTGTAACACACATATTCATCAAGATCAATCAAGCAGGTAGTAGGGTATTACCTCCATAGAGAGGGCTAGAACCTGGGTAAACATCGTGTCCCCTGTCTCCTATAACCATCGATCTTGGACGCACAGTTCGGGACCCCCTACCCGAGATCCGCCGGTTTTGACACCGACATTGGTGCTTTCATTGAGAGTTCCACTGTGATGTCGACGAAAGGTTCGATGACTCGCCTTGTCCTTAAAGACAACACACCTCCAGGGGAGTCCTGGCCCTAGGCCAAACCCTCCGGCTGGGCGGCTTTACCATGATCGCCCGTTCGACCGTTAAGCCGACGATGACCTCTCGGGCCATCGAAAACCCCCTTCGCATCAACTCCGAACACTTCAAGCAGATGGATCTGGCAGAGTTCTCGTCCTTAAACGATCTCCTAGATCGCATCGCCGCTTTGGGAATCGCCACAGATTATGATCAGATCGGGCCTAAAACCGATCAAGGAGAAACCGAAACTCCGTCGGTCACCCACCAGATACCGGTGGTCGAGGAGCAGGATGGCGAGTCTTCTTCTATATCAAAGACGGACTATGTCCAGACCACCGATCAGGAAGAACCAGATACCCACCAGCAAGAGAATGCGACCAGCCCTCTGAACATAGAATCGGATGGCAGTCCTAAACAATCAGAAGATACTCTGGAGCCCGGACTGTTGAGTCTGGAAGGTCTTCAGATTCCGGATAATCGGTCAGGTCAGGGTTCGGATGTAATTCCACCCACCCACCCGAACATAAACGCTCTCATGAGCATAAAACAGCAGTCTCAGGAAACGGTCCACCACTTCTGGGCCAGATTCCTCCTTGTCAAAGACAAGGTAAAAGATTGTCGTGAAGAGGACGCAATATCAGCATTCCGCAACAATTGCGTGGAGGAAGGAATCCTCAACGCCATCCATCGCCACCGCACACCGAAGTTCGCTGACTTAGCAACTATCATACAAAAGTACAGCATGATGGAAAGCGTCTGGAAAACTCAGGCAGCTTGCTGGGAACCGTCGGTCCCAACTGAACTCCTCCTACAGGCGAAGAGGGCGCACCCCCGTGGCACGCCCAGTCCAACAGTCAAGAAACATAAACCCACTATGCGGCACGGCAACGTTCTGGAGGGATGGCTCGATGGCCCATGCAAAATACACACAACACCAGATACCGTGGCAACCCACGGCCTTTGAGCATGTCGGATACTACGGCAGGTAGCCAAGAGCGGCGAGGACATCCTTATCAAAGACTCCCCAGAACAGCATCCCCCAGAAAACGATGACACAAGAGTATTGATGGTCTTCGAGACATTCGCCTCAAACAACAAGCGCAAAAGGGCACTTCGCGACCTCGCCGAAGTCTGCCAAATTGCTGCAATAAACCCTTGGAACGACACGGCTATAACATTTAATGCCGGTGACGAACCGAAGTACAGAATAGTCCGAGTGCCAGCCGCGTTAGTCCTCAGTCCCATCGTGGATGGGTTTCGACTTAACAAGGTCCTCATGGACGGCGGCAGCGGACTAAACCTCATTTACGAGGACACACTCCACAAAATGGAAATAGACAGGAGCCGCATCAAGCAAAGTAGCACAACCTTCCGAGGAATCATTCCCAGTCGAGAGGCGCGTTGCGCGGGAAAAATCACACTTGACGTAGTGTTCGGCACGCCGGAGAATTATTGGTCCGAAGAAATCACTTTCCACGTGGCCCCTTTCAGCAGCGGATACCACGCCCTGTTGGGGCGAGATGCTTTTACACGCTTCCAAGCTATACCTCATTACGGGTATATGAAGCTCAAAATGCCCGGACCAAATGGTATAATC
Source organism: Triticum aestivum (assembly GCF_018294505.1). NCBI lineage: Eukaryota > Viridiplantae > Streptophyta > Magnoliopsida > Poales > Poaceae > Triticum > Triticum aestivum. The sequence goes on from NC_057805.1 coordinate 236,208,296, forward strand.
ACTCTCATCAGTGATCCGGACATAGCACTCCGTGCTAAAAATAAGCCGCATACCTGGCCCTTGAAGCGCTATCCGAAGCTCTTGCGGCCGAAGAATTAACCGCACTACGCTCCATGGTGGACAGGGATGACGTAATCCTCGACAAATGCCCCAAATCCACCTCCTTCAAACCAGCAGAAGAAATAGTCAAATTCCAGGTCCACCCAACGCACCCCAAGAAGGCATCATCTATCGGAGCGCAGCTGAACCCAACAGTTGACGCCGCACTACGAGAATTCCTGTGCGAAAACTGGGACATATTTTCCTGGCACCCTTCAGATATCCCAGGGATCCCACGCAAGCTGGCCGAACATAGCCTCAATATATTAAAGGGATTTAAACTGGTCAAGCAAACACTGCGGCGCTTTTCCGAACCCAAGCGACAAGCCATGGGGGAGGAGCTGACCAAACTTATCGAAGCCAGATTCATTAGAGAAATCAAACTTCCGGACTGGTTGGCAAACCTAGTAATGGTACCAAGGAAGGATAAATTCTGGCGCCTGTGTGTCGATTTCAAAGACCTCAACAAGACTTGCCCTCATGATCCCTTCCCCCTCCCCCGCATTGATCAAATCATTGACGCCACCGCAGGACATGATTCACTGTGCTTCCTCGATGCATATTCCGGATACCATCAAATCAAAATGAAGGAATCCGATCAAGCTGCAACAGCATTTATTACCCCATATGGGCCATTCTGCTTCAATACCATGCCCTTCGGGCTCAAGAACGCCGGCGCCACATACCAACGCATGATTCAAACATGCCTGGAGAAACAGATCGGCAAGACAGTAGAAGCTTACGTTGATGACGTCGTCATCAAAACTAGGCACGTCAAAACACTAATAGACGACTTACGTCTTACATTCGACAACCTCCGCGCGTATGACATTAAACTCAACTCGGAAAAATGCGTCTTCGGCGTTACCGCTGGAAAGCTGCTAGGCTTCATCGTTTCCAATAGAGGATTAGAAGCAAACCCAACTAAAATCCGAGCTCTGTCACAGTTGGCTACGCCAACAGACCTCAAACAAGTCCAAAAACTAGCTGGTTGTGTGGCAACGTTAAGTCGCTTCATCTGCAGATTAGGAGAAAAGGCACTACCACTCTATCGTCTCATACGGCGCGCCGACAACTTCAAATGGACAGACGCGGCGACTGCCGGACTGGAGGAAATAAAGACCCTCCTAGCAAGCAACCCAATCTTGGCCGCACCAAACGCTGGCGAACCCATGTTGCTATACATATCGGGAACACATCAGGTGGTGAGCGTTGTGCTCGTCATCGAACGAGAACAGGACGGACACAAATTCCCACTTCAAAAACCAGTATACTATGTATCTACTGTCCTCACACCATGCAAATCCAGGTAGCCCCATTACCAAAAGATAGCATACGTGGTCTTCATGGCATCCCGAAAGCTACGACACTACTTCCAGGAGTGTTCAATCACGGTGACTTCTGAAGTCACACTCAATGACATAATAAACAACCGTGATGCCACGGGACGGATCGCCAAATGGGCCATAGAGCTACTTCTATTTGACATAACATACGAGCCACGCCGAGCCATCAAATCCCAAGTGTTGGCTGACTTCGTCGCCGAATGGACAGAGGCCAAACTCCCTAAAGAGTACGTCACATATTCTAGTTGGATTATGTATTTTGACGGCTCCAAAATGTTGGCGGGGCTGGGAGCGGGTGTCGTACTAACGTCCCCCACTGGAGATGTCGTCCAGTATGTACTCCAGATATTATACACAGACTCCAACAACGCAACCGAATACGAGGCCTTATTGCATGGTCTTCGGATGGCCGTATCTATGGGCATACAACGCTTGGAGGTGCGTGGGGACCCGAACCTTGCAATATCCCAAATAAATGGAGACTTTGATGCCAAAGATCCAAAGATGGCAGCTTATCATAATGTTGTCTTAAAAATGTCGGCTCGGTTCGAGGGGCTTGAATTCCATCATGTCGCCCGAGAAAGTAACCAGGCGACGGGCGTCCTTGCTCGCATTGGCGCTAAGCGCGATCCCGTCCCACCTAACATCTTCGTGGAAAGGCTTTTTAAGCCATCTGTGGTGTGGCAAGGGGAGGGCGGCAACAACAGTCAAGATCCGAATACAACCCCAAATCCCGAACACACCGATAGTATCAGGGGCTCAACCACCGAAATAACACCGCCGGCCCATCTCATTATGGCAGTCATTGCCCCATGGACCGAACCCTTCTTGGCCCCATGGACCGAACCCTTCTTGGCCCCATGGACCTTGTCCAACGCTACGTCGGGTGCCAACTCTTCTCCAACCAAAGCCACATGCCCCCAACTGCCTTACAGACTATCCCCATCACTTGGCCTTTCGCGGTCTAGGGACTGGATATGGTTGGACCCCTTAAAGGGGGAAGCCATAAGAAAAAATATCTGTTGGTTATGGTGGACAAATTCACTAAATGGATAGAGGCTAAACCGGTCAAAATGGCTGAGTCCGGCCCGGTGATAGACTTCATATCCGATGTTGTGCACCGTTATGGTGTCCCACACAGCATCCTCACCGAGAACGGCTCTAATTTCATAGCCGACAAGGTAAAAACCTGGTATACTAATCTGGGCATTAAACTCGATTACGCCTCCGTCTACCACCCGCAAACCAATGGTCAAGTTGAATGAGCCAATGGTCTTATTATGAGCGGCATCAACACCAGACTAGTGCGGTCTTTGAAATAATGAAACAAGCACTGGGTTGAGGAGCTCGACTCCATACTCTGGGGGTTGCGGACCATGCCCAACCGTACTACCGGATACACACCTTTCTTCATGGTGTATGGCGCGGAGGCCGTGTTGCTCTGCGATATTATTCACGACTCACCTCGAGTGCGTATGTACGAAGAGAGAGAAGCCGAGCTTGATTGGAAGGACGGCCTAGATGCCCTGGAGGAGGAGCGTGATTTCGCAAAAGCCCGTTCAGCATTTTACCAACAGCAGGCACGAAGATATCATAGCAGAGAAGTATGGGCCAAGACTTACAACATTGGCGAACTCGTTCTACGCCTTCCAGAGAACAAAAAGGACAAACTCAAGCCCAAATGGGAGGGTCCCTTCATAATTGACGAAGTTCTCACCGGAGGAGCGTACCGTCTTCGTGATGCATCAGAAAATCGCCTCGAGCCGAACCCCTGCAACGCGGCCAGACTCCGAAGATTCTATGCCTAGCGCCGAACTCGTTGTTCGTCTCCTTCTCCCATGTAGTTTCCATTATTTTTTCTGTCTTTTGCGATTACATTTTTTCTTTCTTGCTTTAAAGCTTTGGCACAGCTTAGACCGCACACCCCTGACACATACATCTTTAAATATGTATGTCCATTATACCTGGGGGCTTCTTGGACAGAAGCTTTTTATTATTATTCCTTGAGCATCAAGCTCTTCACATATGAGTTCTTCCATATATACCTTTTTTTCGCCATTATATGCATCTATATGACTTAAGTTTTGGCCAAGCTGGCTTGCCTGGCTCCTGTGCTTATGCCCTACGTTCCTGTTAGTTCGGCTAGGGCATAAAGGTAGCACCTCTGCGATTGTTACTACCGGGTCATCCGGATGTGTACCTCAGACTAGGCGAAGCCGAAATCTAGCGTTCTTAAGGGAATATTCGGTCGGTGAATTAAAGACGTTTTTGCATTTACTCCATTGCGAACCCCCAGAAGTTACATACACTGTGATTTTTCCATCACAATTTGGACATGTACATTAATACATGCACACCCAGGGAAAGGAAACCTTAACGGAACTAATCTCTCTGGAAGATGTTTCTTACAATCTCAATGTAATATAACATAGCTAGCCGGATACAACTTGTCCATTCAAGCAACTATGACCCCTACGCCTAGTTTTCCATGCATACCCCGGTCTATTTGGCCACAACGGTATTCAGAAACACTCCGCACCTTCGGGTCTGGAGGTTGAAGCGAAAAGGTCTGCCATGACAAATGATATACAATTCAGCTAGAGTTCCACATGACGAGGAAAGTACATAGTCACTTGGACTCAAACACTTCCTCCTCTACACCGTCCAACAGGCAATCTAACTTACAATCCTGTTAGGAATATTTGGCGGCCACCTCTACTTGGTCATACACTAAACTAACAGGAATTTCTCCCCCATTTGACCCTAGCGGTCCGACCCGGGCCATGTGATTAGGATCCAGCTTGGTATATCGTGTTTTCACCATGGCCCAGGCCTCTCGTGCACCTTCTCGGCAGGCTGATATCTTCCATAGTCGAATACGCTGCCTCGCTCCCTTAAACAGCTCTACAAGCTCCTCCATACTTCTTGGAGGGGAGGTGGATGGCCATAAGGCCTTGGCAACACTCCGCATGGCCAGCCGAGCATGCTCGTGCACTTCCGACAGTCTTTGCAGCAGATCATTTGATGATACGGACACCTCCTCTTCAGGACGGCCCGTCAATATACCTGCAATCATAACCATATCATTTCTATTTATCTCCGAACTACTTTAAAAATAGTTCCAACACATACTGAATATGCCGCCCCGCAGCTTCTTGTTCTCCTTTACGGAGTCGGCTAGCTGGGCTCGCACATCTTTCAATTATTCACCCAATGTAGTGTTGGAATCCTGTAGCTTGTTTTTCTCCCCTCTAACTCGGGTCAGCACTCGCTCGCCTGCAGCGTGTAGTCTTTTCACCTCTCTTTCTCCCTCTTGGGCAATCTTCAACATCTCTTCAAGTTGATCGGGCGACCCTATTATGCGATCAGCCACAGTATTAGTACAGTGGGGACACAATTATTGTTCCTCGATGGAGGGGAACGCTACCAGAAGACGCCTTCTTGAAGTCTGCCAGTTCGGCGGTAGCGGCACTCCGTTGCGCCCGGCACTGCTCCAGCTCTTGGGCTAGCAGGCCATTCTTCTCTGTAAGGACTTGGTTATACAACGATCCTTAAATTAGTTGTACCAACTGCTTTCAGTCCCGGGGGCTACGGGCATATGGTTATCCTCTTTTGGACAAAAAATACTTACCTGCATGTCTGTCAAATATTGCTTCGTGGCTTCTCTAAGTCCATCTCGAGCAGCCCAGATGTATGCATCACCCGAGCTGAAGGCATTGAATGCCTCTTCCGAGAACTAGGGGTCTCGCAAGACAGCCCTGCAGCGCCGATGGTTCATAGCGCTCTCTACTTCCGAGTTGGTGATGCACATGTCTTCCGAACCCTCGGCCGAATGACAATCCGGCGTTGTCCTCATATCATCCACCATCTCTCCGGTAGGATCTAACTCCCGGTTGTCAGGAGCACGGCCGGCCGGGCCCCCGGACATAGTTCGGCGGACCCTTTTCCTGAAACTAGACAAACGCACAAAGTCACAGTCGGGTGCGGCCGCTGAAAAACATATTTATGAATCCATACCTCTTCGATGAAAGCCTGGCTGTGTCTTCACCGGCCTTCCTCTTCGAAGGCTTGCCCAGCGTGGGAGCCAATCTCTTTGGAATTACCGAACTCCTCCTCTTTGGAGCACAAGACAGTGCGGTGGGTGAGGCAGAATAAGGGCACTCTTTTAGAGGAGGTGTCTCTTGATTACTTACGTGTCAAGCAGGAAGGAGGCCAGGGTAGTCGGCGGTGATGGCCACTTCTGTGCGATCATAGCTGGCCTGCTAAAACACCCCCTCCGCGAGCACCACATATATATCTGGATCCTCTTCAAACCCGGGGTCAAGCTCCCGGTTATGATTCTTCGGCTGTGGGGCGGGACTATGAAGTCCTTCGGTGAGCTTTCGCCAGTGTTGTCATAACAAACAGATTTGGAATTTATCAAAAGTAATCCGGAAGTGGAATGAGTGAAACAGAGGGGTTGGGGCTTACCCAACTGGGAGGGTCATACATAGAATACCCATCTCTGCGCTTAATGCGAATAAATTCCTCTTCCTCCCCTTTAAACAGCTTGGCCAATATCTTGGCCAGAGCGGCGGGGGTATTCGGACCTTTCCGGCCACAGCGGGAGGCGTCATCCTCTGCATTATAGTGCCACATTGGCAGCCCTCTGTATTGTAGCGGCTGAACCCCTCGCACTATGGAGGTCGCCATTACCTCGATTATTGTGAGTCCGGACTGAGCGAGCATCTTTATCTTGCTCATAAGCTGACAAACTTTTGCACTGTCATCCTCTTCAAGGCTCCGGGGACGCCAACTGTTGCGTTTCTTCAGTGGAATACTCGCGAATTTAGGAAGACCCTTTCGAACTGGGTCAGGAAGCGCGACGTCCTCAATGTAGAACCATTCCGAAGGCCATTCTTCAGATGCCTTCCTTGGTGTGCCGGACAGATATCCGGTATCGGCGATACGCCGTACTTCGGCTCCGCCCACTTCAAATATTGACCCCTCATGATTGCGCGGGACAAGACCGAACAACTTCCTCCACAGCTCAAAATGGGCCTCAATGCCTAGAAATAATTCGCATAAGGCGACATAACATGCGATGTGCAGAATGGAGGCAGGGGTGAAGTTGTGTAGCTGGAGGCCGTAATATTCCGGAAGCCCTCGCAGGAACGGATGGATTGGAAATCCGACGCCTCTTAGCAGGCAGGGGACGAAACACACTCGCTCTCCCTCGGATGGATTGGGGAATCCCTCTGCCTGAGTCTCACCATTGAAGGAAGCTAGCCCCGCTCGAACAGGGACTAGATCTGTAGGGGGAAGAAATCCCTACGTCTGCAGCTTCGTTAATTGACTGTGGGACACAAAACACCTCTTCCACTCGCCTTTCTCTGGGCCGGAACGGGAGGAGGCTGGGAAAGCTAGCCATGTTGGAATGGTTTCTCCTAGCAGTCTCCGGGGATTTTTATCTGCATGGTGCCGAATGGATCTAGGATCCAATCTCTTTAAATAGGCGCTCTTCCTTGCTTGGACGGGGTGCTATTTGCAAAAATATCCTAACCTTCCACATTCGCTCGACACGTAGAAGACGAAGTTATTTGACACACAGAAGACGAGGGGAGCGACATTGATCAACGGCCGAATACATTACTTGGAGGTCATCGGAGGAGGAACCTGCCTTGCAATGCCGAAGACAATTTGTGTGCCGAACACTTCGTTATTGACGACTGGTTCGGGGGCTTCTGAGGGATTCCTGGACTAAGGGGTCCTCAGGCGTCCGGCCTGTTATCCATGGGCCGGACTGGTGGGCTGTGAAGATATGAAGGCCGAAGACTCTAGCCGTGTCCGGATTGGACTCTCCTTGGCATGGAAGGCAAGCTTGGCGATCAACTATGAAGATTCCTTCTTATGTAACCGACTCATTACCATAGTCATACAGGCTAGACTTCTAGGATTTAGCCATTACGATCTCGTGGTAGATCAACTCTTGTAACACTCAGATTCATCAAGATCAATCAAGTGGGAAGTAGGCTATTACCTCCATAGAGAGGGCCCGAACCTGGGTAAACATCGTCTCCCCTATATCCTATAACCATCGATCCTAGACGCACAGTTCGGGACCCCTTACCCGAGATCCGCCGGTTTTGACACCGACACTCTCCTCTGAAGGGCCTCTGACCTTACCAACGTGACAAGGGAGGCGTCCGGGAACCACGCGGGGGTGTGCTTCGACACGCACCTCTGTGAGCAGGGCGCTGGGCGTGAGGCGCCAGGTGCTCAAGAGTTCATCACCAAGGCAATCGAGGAGCTTTAGGAGGCGCGAGCCATGCGTGGCGAGCGCCGCCCCGCACCACCGGTTGCAGTCGCGGCCCTTGACATGGGCGGCAAGCTATGCGTCTACGTCAACATCCCAGGCCTCAATAGGGACGCTTCTCAGGAGCTCTTCTGGCCGTCCTGTGTCGGCCGGAGTGGGGGCTACCCCTACAACCACGTATGCATGCCGTTCGGCCTGCTGAACATGGCCACCTCATACTAGCTCTTCATGCAGGGAGTCTTGGCGGCTCACGAGGCAAGGCGCCAGGCATTCCTGGCGGAGGAGGTGATGGACCCCCGCGAGCTCTTCGGGCCTCCGGAGCCTTCTGGGACTCAGGAGCCAGCCGTCTCGTGAGGAGCGATCTCTGCACCACGCGTCTTCAGCTACTCCCACGCTTCTACAATGGTGGTGCCAGGTGACTTTTTGGTTTGTTCAGTTGAGGGCCCCCTTGGGCTGTATTATCCTCAAGCTGTCAGGGCTTGCCCCTACAGCCTGTATCATTTTGCGCATGTATCAGAACTAGCTTTGCCTTTTATGAATTTCTTAAATATTCCAACCTGCATGTCCAGTGCCTTGCCACCATGGATGTTCTGTGCCCTTACAAACCCGCCCGCGACCGCCTCATGATTAAGGATTGGCACGGTGTCTGTGCTCGGGTCCTTCCATGCAGCGTCGCCAAACCCAAGTGACCGAGCTCTGTCTGGTGGGCCAGCACCCGTGCACGTCACCTCCCGTGGACCTGGTGCCTCGCCGCTGTGGGAGCAGCGTGCCGGTTGTCTTTCTTTAGGATTGTTGCATGAGAAGAATGGGCACCGCGCCTATGCTTGGGTCCGTCCCTACAGCACAGATAAACCCAACGACTGAGGTCTGTCTGGTGGGCCGGCCCCGTTCACGTCACCTCCTGGGGTCATTGGTGTTTGACCTGCTGATGTGATGTCCTCTGGAGATTCACTCGGTGCAAGCCACCTCAACATCTCATAGATTTCTTACAAGCGCCCCGTGCTAAAAATTCATGGGCAACCCTCCTTGAGGTAGGGCCTCATGAGTCCTGCACTGGCTCATGAGTGCCCATATACACCTCCTCCAGTTCTGCCGTGCTAGCCACGTGTATGAACGGGGCTATCCACGCCCCGGAGTCTCCCCCCAAAGGAAATCCCACCCTGAAAGGGCAACTAATCCCTGGGTCGTTTTGGTAATTCTTAACAACATATAGCTCATTGAACTAATACTCTTTCAAGATGATCATTTCAGAAAGTTTGTCGGCGTTCTGGGAATGGGGGTCCCTAGACTTGCCTGCCTGCGGCCCATGGTGTGGCTCTGCAAGCGGGCCCGTACAACCCATCTTCACCAGCAAGAATTCAAGACCCTCGCGAGGCGGACGACGGAAGGCCTCCTCAGGAGCGGCCTCACCAGGTTGGCTCGCGAGGGGCGCAGAGATCAAGGCAAGGCAAACCTCGCGAGGTTCTCGTGACATGAGCCATGACGATCGAGACCAGGCGGGCGCCAGCACACGCAGTGTCCTTGTTTCCTCTTTGGTGCAAAGGAGGCAAGCGCAGACGTGGAGTATCTAGGAGTCAAGCAAAGGTTTCTATATCAGTGCAACGAGACCAAGACCAGTAGGATGGGAAGACGGAGGTCACCATGGAGCCCAAGGCGGCGTCACCACCAGAGCCTTTGGCAGGCGAAGACTGCTTTTGTCAGGATAAGTTGTACTAGCTGTCCCCTTTCAAATTGGCCGTTGTTGGCTCCCTTCCCACTCAATATTTGGCGAGAGGACTAAGGCCTCTATAAATAGGACTAGCCACCATAGTAGGAGGCAATCTAACTCAGCTGGAGCTCGATCTGATCTTGAGCCAATCCCTAGCCACACACCGAGCACAAGAGCACCTCAACCTCAGGAGGCTGTTCTTCCCCTTGTAACTGTTCATCCTCAGCCCTAGAGGCAATCCACCACCACCACACTGGAGTAGGGTATTACACCACAACGGTGGCCCGAACCAGTATAAATCTTGTGTCCCTTGTGTTGCGAGTTCATGGAGTTAGCCCTTGAGATCTTAGGGAAGCTAGGACGTGGATCTGTAGGGGGAAATCTTCATTCGCACCCCAGAGTTCGAACCTTAACGGTTTTGCCGGAACCCGAGATCCGACATTTGGCGCGCCAGGTAGGGGTGCGCCGAAGCTTCCCTTCTGTCGCTTCGCGTCCCGTCGCTTCATCGTCTCCATGGCGGACGCGCGTCGCGCTGGCGCCGAGCGCCGGGCTGCCCTCGCCACCCGCGTTGCTCAGACGGCTCCCGTCGGTGGGCTACCCCGTCGTTCTCCGTCGCCTGCTCCCAACGCCGCCACCGGCCCGGCGGGAAACGAGCAGCAAGCATCCTCGCTGCACCCCTCGGTGCGGCCGGACGGCCGCGCCGCCACTCCATCGCTAACCCTGGCTGGTTCGTCATCCCACGCTTGTCGCGCTCCCGTGGACGTGTAGGCCGCTCTATGCATGGCGCGCGAGCTCCTGCGCTACTGCCCCATCGACGACCTCTACGAGGACTGCCTCGACCGCATCGCCGAGCTTCTCAGCGCTGCAGGGGGCTCCCCTGCGCCGTCCCTCTCGCTGCCTCGCCCCCCTCCAACCACGTGCGGCGTGGCCCATGAAGCGCCTCCACCACCTCTGCCCCAAGACGGAGTCTTGGCGCCAAGGCGCGTGGCCCCACGGCGCGACCTGCCGCGTCCAGCGCCCGCGCAAGAAGAGAGAAGGTGCCAAGAAGTCCCTCGACCGCAAGAAAATGCTCCACCACTCCCCACACCGCCACGCAAGGATCGCTTGCTGCTGCAGGGCCCCGTGCCGCTTGCCGTGGAGGCGCGCGGGCGCCAAGACCAAGCCCCACCTCCAAGATGGGCCCCGGTGACCACGGCCGGCTGCCGCGCCTTCACCCCTGAGCTGCGTAGCGTCGCCTGGCCGGGCAAGTTCAAGCCGGATCTGCCTCCTCGCTACGACGGCACCCCTGACCCCGCGGAGTTCCTGCAGCTCTACGAGCTGAGCATCGAGGCGGCCAACGACAACGATAAAGTCATGGCGAACTGGTTCCCCATGGCTCTCAAGGATGGCGCCCACTCCTGGCTCCTGAACCTGCCACCAGGCTCGATCTCCTCCTGGAACGAGATGCGTGACCGTTTCGTTGCTAACTTCCAGGGCACTCGCGACTGCCCACCGGCCGTGGGTGACCTACGCCGCGTCAAGCAACAACCAGGAGAGACCCTCCAGAAGTTCATCCAGCGCTTCAACAACGTTCGCCTCAAGATTCCCAAGGTGACGGATGAGGCCATCATCTCCGCGTTCTCTGATGGCGTCCGTGATGTCAAGATGAAGGAGGAGCTCACCATCCACGAGGAGCTGTGCACGTCTCTGGAGCTGTTCAACCTGGCGACCAAGTGCGCAAGAGCTGAGGAGGGGCGCCTCTCCCTCCTCGAGCTCCCGGCTGCGGACCCGGAAGAGAAGAAAGCCAAGGCCAAGGACGTAAAGCGCAAGGGAGCAGCCATGCTCGCGGCGGAGCCAGACACCAAGCGTGGCAGGGACCAGCCCGAGTCATCCAAGAGCAGCCGACGATTCTGCGCCTTGCATAACCTGCATAGCCACAACACCAGCCACTATCAAGAGCTCAGAGCCATTCGAGAAGGACGCTTCGGTCGACGCCCCGAGCGCAATGACCGGGGTTACGGCCGAGGAGGAGGGCCTGGTGGCGGACGCTGGGATGACCGTGGCCCGCGCCAGGAGTGGCATGGCCGGCCTCGTGAGGACCGCTGGTAGGATCAGCCTCGTGAGGGCGCCTGGAGGGATCAGCCTCGTGAAGATCATCCTCAGGGCAACGCCTGTCTTCCTCCACTACCGCCACCACCAAGAAGGAATGACGACCACCATCAAGACGAGGGGGCTGGGGGCTTCCAGGAGCCGCGTGCTATCGTCTGGATCTTGGGCGGAGCTCAGGCCCTAGCCTCACAGCGTATCTTCAAATAGTTTGCTCATGAAGTGAATGCAGTCCTCCCCCAGCTCGAAGCCACGCGCCCGCTCAGATGGTCCAAGTGCGCCATCACGTTCAGCTCGGCAGATCAGCTCAAGTGCGCGGCTACCGCTGGCACCCTCCCGATGCTTTGTTCACCAGTCATCAGCAACGTGCAAGTCACCAAGACCCTCATCGACGGTGGCGCAGGGCTCAACGTCCTGTCCATCGATACGTTCGACAACCTCCAAGTGCCGTATGACCAGCTTCAGCCCACCAAGGCTTTCTCAGGAGTGACCGACGGCTCCACTACCCCGATCGGGCAGGTCCGCCTCCCAGTCACCTTCGAAGAACGCAACAACTACCGCACCGAGCTCATCGACTTCGACGTCGCGCACATCCGTCTGCCATACAATGCCATCCTCGGGTATCTAGCCCTAGCCAAGTTCATGGCGGTGACCCATCACGGCTACAATGTCCTCAAGATCCAGGAAGCTGCAGAATCATCATAGTCCCGTGCGAAGAAAGAGATCCGGTGTGCTCCCCCGAGCGTGCCTTCCAAGCTGCTGCAATTGACGACCCCGACAGCAAGGGCGAGTGCCCTCCTGAGGCCACCCCCAACAAGAAGAAGCAGCTGCTCCGCTCAGGACCTCAGAAAGGTGGCGTCGCGAGTAGAACCTCGTCAGGATCAGCGCCCGCAGCTGGGGCGCCTCCCTCCCTCGCATAGGAAGGCGCGCCCGACGCCCTTCTCGGGCAGGGCTCGGGGGCTCTCTTCTGGAGGGCCTCAGACCTTGCCAACATCACGAGGGAGGCGCTTGGGCACCACTTGGAGGCGTGCTTCATGACACGTTTCCCTCAGGAAAACACAGGGCAAGGAGCGCCCACCGCTCAGGAGTTCATCACCAGGACCACTCAGGAACTGCAAGACGCAAGGGCCATGCGCGGTGACCGCCGCTCACCAGGTGCAGCTCCCCATCCAGGTGAGGATGCCGGGCTGCGCATCTGCATCGACGTCCCAGGGCTCAACAGGGCCGCATCTCAGGAGCTCTTCTGGCCTTCGCGTGTGGGACGTTGCGAGGGTCCACCGCACAGCTATGTTCGCATGCCTTTCGGCCTGCCGAGCGTGGCGTCCGCCTATCAGTGCAACTTGCGGCGCACCCTGGCGACTCAGGAGGCCAGGCACCACGCCGTCCCGACGGAGATGGAGACGGCCCTCAAGGAACCGCCTGGACCCCCAGAGCATCCCGAGGCTCAGGGCCCCGGTGGCTCGTGAGGAGCGACCCCTTCGCCGCGTACCTTCAGCTGCCCCAGCTCTCCTCCATCAACAGAACCAGGTGACATTTTCCAAGTTCATTTAGCTGGGAGTGCCCCCCGGGCTACATCATTCCCAGGCCGCGTGGGTCCGTCCCTGTGGCATGTATCCCTTTTTTTATGTCTTTAGCTTACCTTGCTGGGGGCGCCCCTCGGGCTGCATCATCCCCAAGCCGCTCGGGCCTGACCCAGTGGCATGTATCTTCCCTGTGTTTACTTAAAGCCAGTATGCATTCCATGCTTAATCTACCTATGACTATTACCTTCTCGATCGCCACCCACCACGGGAGCCGCGCGCCGGCCATCATTCTTCAGGATCCTTCGCGTGAGTAGGTTAAGCACGGCGTCTGTGCTCGGGCCCATCCCTGCAGCGTCGATAAATCCAGCGGCTGAGCTCTGTCTGGCGACCGGCCCCGTTCATGTCACCTCCTGGGGCCGTTGGTGCCTAACCTGCTCACGCAATAACCTCAGGACATTCGTTCGGCGCAGTTTGTCTGACCACCTCGCAGGACTAGCGCAGCGAACAAAAACCAAGACCAGGCGCAACCCGCCTTGAGGTAGGGCCTCGTGAGTCCCGCACTGTGTCACGAGTGCCCAGATACACCTCGTCTAGCCCTGCCGTTCATGCGTGGTTGTACATGCCCCGGGGGCGCTCCGCTGTAGGGAGTCCCCTCCCACGCACCAGTGGAAGCACCATGCTCCGCGCTGGCCATCGACACTGCCGAGGAGCGGCTATGCCCGTGCACAAGCAGAAGCGCTACGCTCCGCGCTGGTGATAAACAACTGAGGGCGGCCCCACGGCTGTACCAACCGCAGGGAGCCCCAGAGCTCAGTGACCGGCCTCACCACAATGCCTCCCCTCGGGAGAGTCGCGCGAGGGGGCTGGGCACGGGGCCTACGCTTGGGTCATGCCCAAGCGTACGCCACCCAAGCCAAGTCCCACAGACCTAGTCGTTGCACGCCCCTCTCGAGCCGAGCCTCGGCGAGGGCAAAGGTATGGAGATTGTTTGCATGTCAAGGGGGACTCCTGAGCATCGCGACTCAGGAGCCTAACTGGTCACGTAGCCCTGAGGGAGTCCTGGACTACGGGGTCCTCAGGCGTCCGGCCAGTTATCCATGGGCCGGACTGATGGGCTGTGAAGACATGAAGGCCGAAGACTGCACCGTTTCCGGATTGGACTCTACTTGGCGTGGAGGGCAAGCATGGCGACCGACTATGAAGATTCCTTCTTATGTAACCGACTCCATGTAAACCCTAGATCCCCCCGGTGTCTATATAAACCGGAGGGGTTAGTCCGGAAAGGACAGATTCATTACCATATTCATAGGCTAGGCTTTTAGGGTTTAGCCATTACGATCTCGTGGTAGATCAACTCTTGTAACACTCATATTCATCAAGATCAATCAAGCAGGAAGTAGGGTATTACCTCCATAGAGAGGACCCGAACCTGGGTAAACATCGTGTCCCCCGTCTCCTATTACCATTGATCCTAGACGCACAGTTCGGGACCCCCTACCCGAGATCGGCCGGTTTTGACACCGACATTGGTGCTTTCATTGAGAGTTCCGCTGCGCCGTCGCCAAGAGGATTGATGGCTCGCCTTGTTTTCAAGGATAATATCATCTCCGGAGGAGTCCTAGACCCAGGCCAAACTCTCCGGCTAGGCGGATTCGTCATGACCGCTGGGTCGGCCCTTAAGCCGACGATGACCTCTCAAGTTATTGAAAATCGCCTCCGCGTCGATCCCGAATACTCCGCTCGCATGGATCCAATGGAGTTGTCGTCATCAAACGAACTCCTGGATCGCATGGCCGCCTTGGGGGTTGCTACAGACTATGATCGGGTTGGGCTTAAACCCGACCAGAGAGAAGTCAAAACTCCGCCGATCACCCATCAGATAGCGGTAGTCAAGGAGCGGAGCAACTCTTCTACTATATTAAAGATGAACTATGTTCGGATCTTCGATCTTGAAGGGAGGATATTCTCCGGCAGAAAGGCGTGTCCCGTCCCCCGAACATGGAGTCGGACGATGAGCCTATAAAATCAGTCGATATCCCGGAGCCCGAACTGCCAGGTCCGGTAGATCTTCAAACTCCGGATCCAAAATCGGGTCAGGGTTCGGATTTCTCTCCACCCACCCACCCGAACATAGACGCTCTCATGAGCATCAAACAAAAGTCTCAGGAAACGGTCCACCACTTCTGGGCCAGATTCCTCCTTGTCAAAAATCAGGTAAAAGATTGCCGCGACGAAGACGTGATAGCGGCATTCCACAACAACTACGCGGACGAAGGTATCCTCAACGCCATCAATCGCCGCCGCATAGTAAAGTTCACTGACTTAGCAACTATCGTACAAAAGTACAGCATGATGAAAAGCACCTGGAAAACTCAGGCAGCTCACTGGGAACCGTCGGTCCCAACCCAACTCATCCTATAGGTGAAACGGACGCACCCCCGTGGCACGCCCAGCCGAGCAGTCAGGACCCCGATTCTGAGTCACACCGATCTAGCCTGTAACACCTCATATCACATTGCGGCCTCACGGACGGTACTCCCACGGGTGTCGCCTTACCATGGCCCCGGACCGTTTGCGCCTTTTGGCTCACGTATATGACAATGTCACTAGCATCCATATGACAGAGAACCCGGGCTGACATGGCTAGTCGTGAACCGAAAGCGGCATTAACGTATGGGGACAGGCATACATGAATCAACATCGAACGTGTCGGTTAGCAGCGTGTGAATCCGGGCTGTAGCATTGGGCTAACAGGACTCCGGGAACCCGGGCTGTAGCAGGCTAGGCAGGACTCCAGATGTCACCGCGTGACATTTCCCCGAAGGGACAGACACAGGAACGATATGAAACACATGCCGGCCAGTCAAGTGTCCAGAGCAGTAGTGCTGGGCTAGCAGGACTCCGGTGAACCGGGCTGTAGCGGACTGCTATGGCTCAAGGAGGCACTAGACTACGTTTCCCCATAAGAGAGGCTGCCAAGGATAAACAACTAGATTGTCGGATCCCACACATACCAAGCATTTCAATCATACACACAATATGCTCGATATGTGTAAATACAACATGGCATCACAACAAAACTCTACAACTCAAAGTACTTTATTTAAAGGGCTCCAGAGAGCCTTACATAACATGTTCATACAGATAGGGGTCACATGACCCGACACTCAAGTCATACAATCATTCAAACACATGCGGAAGCAACTTGTCTGGGTACAGACACTAGAAAGAAAGAAGGCTTGACGAAGCCTGTCTATCTACGTAGGCCCTTCACAAGCCTAGATCACCACCTGGGTGGCAAGTCACTCGTCGTCGTCGGGTTCTACATAGAACCCATCGGAAGGGGCGGTGTTGTCGTCTGAAAATAGTAATTGAAGCAACATGAGTACAAAGGTACTCAGCAAGTCTTACAACAGATCCTACTATACATGCACATTCTCAAGAAGGTAGTGGAGTTATTGCAGCAAGCCAGCTTTGACTCTTGGCTAAGCTATCCTATGAGACACCACTTGTAAAATAGTTTTCGCACACGAGTCCACTAATCACCATTTCAATACTCCACCGTGGATCCTCCCTCGTCAACCTACGAGAGGGCCATCCGCGGTACTCACACTTATCTTGAGGCTTTTAGTTGTATCCATTTACTTTTCTATGAACTGCATAGGCGACCAAGTAGTCCTTTACCGCGGACGCGGCTATTCGAATAGTTTTATACCCTGCAGGGGTGTACTTCGTCACACACGCTCCCACCACTTACTACCGTTTACACAGTATGTACTCGGCAACCTTCAAGCGGAAGCCTAGCGATGGTGTCGGCCACAGCCTACCTAAACACTCGGGTCTCTAGTCCAGGTTTATCGCCTATTCAGGTTCCATCCGCAGGGAGTCCGGCCGAGGTTTCCACATACGGCCCCGAACGATGCGTGCAGGGTTCCCGAGACACCAAACGGGCGACTCGGTACACCGGGCCACGAGCCTACCGCATCACAGCCCACCCCTTGGTCAGCGCTGCCCACGGCCTCCAGCTTACTACAAACACCAGAAACTACGTGCAACTCCTGGACAGAGGACAAGGGTGATTAAGAAGCCGAGGGGGTCCATTGGTTTCGGGCCCAATGCGTGGTAGAAGCTGAATCTTAAATCACGCATACAGATCTCAGTTCTTAGGGACGGTCTCAATGAAACAACCCACCATGTACTCCTACATGGCCTCCCATCGATACCTTTACTAAATCGTATTCAACACCTCACTCTCATTACCGACACACACTTTCACTCTAGTTCATCACCCTGATGAGCCAGACCTGACACGACTCTAAGCGTAGCAAGCATAGCATTGCAGGAACACAACATGGCTCAATCAACTCCTACACATGCTAGTGGGTTTCATCTAGTTACTGTGGCAATGACAGGTCATGCAAAGGAAAGTGGGTTCAACTACCGCAGCACACAGCAGTTTGAATCGCGTTGTCTTAATGCAGGAAATGAGAGCAGAAGCGAGAAGATGGGTTTGTATCGAAATGATCAATGGGTTGCTTGCCTGACGGAGTGGTGGTGGGATGCTGCCCTTCAGTTGGATACTCATGAATATCCTCGGAGGCAGAACCTACCACGATGAACACGTCGAAGCACAATCAACACCAAGCAAAGTGCAACAATATGATGCATGCATGAGACATGGCAAAATGGATGTATTGGGCTAATGCAACTAAGACCAGATGGGTTTGGACTATTTTGAATCAAAGATTCAAATTCCAAGTTCATATGTGGTCCTTATTAGTGCTTTATCTTGTTCTGCATTAAACAGTAGGTTAATTTGCTTAAACATGCATGAAACCAGTACAGATGGATGGAATGGATCTTTCTGATCATTTTTCATATATAAATCTTTTCATTCAGAGCTATAGATTATTTTCTATGATTTTTTGAAGTTTGTGATATTTTCTAGAATTTCCTGTATAAAAAATATTCGAGTAATTAAATTGTTTATTATGTCAGCAGTGTGTCATGATGATGTCAGCGGTCAACGGGGTCGTCCAGGTCAAACCTGACGTGTGGGTCCCCTGTGTCAGTGTCACTGTTAGATAATTAAACTAATTAGAATTAACTTAAATCTAACCTAGGTTAATTAGCAGGCGGGCCCCACTTGTCATTGACCCAGGGGAGGTCAAACCCCTGGTCAATTGGGCGGAAGCGCCGGCGTTTAGCCGCCGGCGAGGCCAGACGCGGCGGTGGGGTGCGGGATCCGTGCTCCGGCGACCAAATGGGCGGCGGAGAGCATCTACACGCAGCTGGGAACGAGCCGCATCGATTGGTGGTGGTGGTGGAGCTCGGGGTCGCCGGAATCGATGCCGGCGACGAGCTGTGCGGCTGCCGGGGTACGGGTGTAGTCGAACCCGTCGCTAGAGAGCACGGCGAGGGGCGTGCGATGGTGCTACGGGCTCCTGGCGATGTAGTGAAGCTAACGGCCATGGTGGTGCGACCGTTGGATGGCCGGAGCCTCGTCGGCGACGAGCTCGGCGGCGACGCGTGCGTGTGAGCTACATGCAGTTGCTACGGAGCTCGAGAGGGAGAATGGAGAGGATAGGGAGGTGGCCAGGCTCACGGTGGTTGCGACGGAGCGGACGACGAGGTCGGGGGCGAACTACTGCGGTGGTGACGGCGGAGCGGATCTCCGGCGGTGGGCGGTGAAGGCGAGGTCGGAGCAGTGGCTTCGGGGCAAGCGGGCGCTCGAGGCTCGACTTGCTCGAAGGAGAAGGCGACGACGTAGCTGCTGGACACGGTCAGGTGACGCGGAGACGGCGGTGGCTACGGCTACGCCGGCGAGGTGGCAGCGGCTCCTTCGGCCATGGCGAGAGAGAGCGAGGGAGAGGCGATGGGGGCGAATGGATGTGTCCAGGGGCTCGGGGGCGCGACGTGGAGGTCGTCCAGCTCGTCCACGGGCGAGGCGGCAAGCAGGTGGCGCCGTGGCGAGCTCGCGCACGCCGGCGTCACCTCTGTGCCTGCTCTGGCGGGAGGAAGCAGCTGACTGGCCATGGGCCAGCACAGTGCTGGGCCGCCAGGTGGGCTGCCAGGTAAGTTTCTTCTCTGCTTTCTGTTTTTCTTTTTATTTGTTTCTGTTCTGTGTTTTGAAATAGTAGAAATACTATTCCATTTAGGAAAAACCTGAAAATATTCAGAGGCACATTTGAAAATATTCTCAACAGCTTAAAAATACCTTCAAGATTATTTGGGCATTTTAAAATATTTATAGGATTTAAATTGCCCAAATGCAAATACTCATGGGTTGGTGCAAAATCCAGAATAGCCTCCAAAAATATGAAACCATTTTTGGCAGAGGTTTTAGCCAGGACCAAAGATGGTGAACATTTATGGAGGGCATTTCAGGTTCATTGAAAAGGATTTTAGTAAACCCTAATTGTGTTCAGGGGGGTGCTGGGGGTTTCTGGCATCCCCATTTTAAGTTTCTGTGAAAAGTGGACATGATGCAACACTCTAATGCATTAACTAGCTAGGATGTGACAACTCACCCCAACTCAAAAGAATCTCGTCCCGAGATTTAGGATCCGTTGGGAAGAAGGTGGGGTACTCTAGTCGAAGACGATCCTCCCTTTCCCAAGTAGCTTCTTTCTCGGAATGGTCTGACCATTGAACCTTGAGAAACTTGATGTTTTGGCGTCGAGTGGTACGCTCGGCTTGATCAAGGATGCGAACAGGATATTCCCGATATGTGAGATTATCTTGGAGATCAAGCGTTTCGTGGTCCACTCCACGGATAGGATCCGAGAAGCAAGGCCTGAGTTGAGAAACGTGGAAGACGTCATGAACCTTGGAAAGATGCGGAGGTAGTTCCAGTTGGTAGGCAACTTCTCCTCGCTTGGCAAGGATGCGAAAGGGTCCAATGTAACGAGGAGCCAATTTTCCTTTGATACCGAATCGATGGGTTCCCTTTAAAAGAGTAACCCGAAGGTAAGCCTTCTCGTCAACCTCAAAAGTCATAGCCTTATGTTTGCGGTCATAATCGCTCTTTTGGCGAGATTGGGCTGTTTTCAATTCCTCACGAATAATGCGAACCTGCTCCTCTGCTTCCTGAATCATATCCGGGCCAAATAGTTGTCTTTCCCCGGTTTCTGACCAGTTAAGAGGCGTTCGACATTTTCGTCCATAGAGAACCTCGAAAGGAGCTTTGCCCAAGCTAGCTTGATAACTATTGTTATAAACGAACTCGGCGAATGGAAGGCATTTCTCCCAATCCATGCCGAAAGAGATGACAGAAGCTCGGAGCATATCCTCCAGAATTTGATTAACTCATTCTACCTGACCACTTGATTGAGGGTGGAAGGCGGTGCTAAAGGAGAGACGAGTTCCCATAGCATTCTGGAAACTTTCCCAAAATCGAGAGGTGAAGAGACTTCCACGATCTGAGTTAATTTCCAATGGAACACCATGAAGAGACACTATTCGGGAGATGTACAAGTCAGCTAGCTGGCTCGCGGTTATACTCTCACGAACAGGTAGGAAGTGGGCTACTTTGGAAAGACGATCGACAACAACGAAGATAGCATTATTCCCTCTCTTGGTCCTGGGAAACCCGGTAATGAAATCCATACCGACTTTATCCCATTTCCTTTCAGGAATAGCCAAAGGTTGAAGGGTGCCAGCAGGCCGTTGATGCTCCGCTTTAACACGACGATAGACGTCGCAATTAGCAATGTATTGAGCAATTTCTCTCTTCATCCTAGTCCACCAAAACCTCTAGCGTAGGTCTTGATACATTTTAGTACTACCGGGATGAATGGTGAGAGGAGATTCATGAGCTTCCTTAAGGATCAATCGCCTCAGGTTGCGTACCTTGGGAACCA
This sequence comes from Triticum aestivum, assembly GCF_018294505.1. NCBI lineage: Eukaryota > Viridiplantae > Streptophyta > Magnoliopsida > Poales > Poaceae > Triticum > Triticum aestivum. Next base: position 236,229,214 of record NC_057805.1, read on the forward strand.
CTAGACGGTCTCCAAAGAACACAACACCTTGGTCATCAACGGAGAAACAATCCGCAACTCCTTTCTTGATGTTTCTCTTAATACGGGAGATTCCTGGATCTACCTTCTGAGCTTTGATGATCTGATCCGTAAGGGTAGGTTTCGCCACCAGGGTGGATAGGAACCCTCGAGGAATAATGTGAAGGTTAAGCTTACGAAATTCCTCGTGGAGAAGTGGTTGACTTTGTTGTAACATCAAGTTGTTATAGTAAGATTTACGGCTTAGCGCATCGGCCATGATGTTGGCTTTGCCCGGGGTGTAAGTTATTCCTAAGTCGTAAATTCTTTGCCTGAGATTCAAATCCGGTTGGGTGAAAATATATTTCAGACTTTGGTGATCGGTGAAAATCTCGCAACGATTACCGAGAAGGTAATGTCGCCATGTTTTGAGTGCATGGACTACGGCTGCAAGCTCTAGATCATGTGTGGGATAATTATCCTCATGTGGACGCAACTGTCGGGAAGCGTAGGCAATCACATGACGATCTTGCATGAGTATGCAACCTAGTCCTTGTCGCGAGGCATCGCAATAGATAACAAAGTCCTTAGAAAAATCTGGTGGTATGAGTACGGGAGCAGATGTCAGGCGTCTTTTCAGTTCCTGGAAGCTGAACTCGCACTGTGGGGTCCACTCGATCTTTTTATCTTTCTTGAGGAGTTCAGTTAGAGGTTTAGCAACCTTGGAGAAATTCTCGACGAAGCGGCGACAGTAGCTCGCTAAGCCAAGGAAACTCCGAACTTGCTTGACCGATTCAGGTGGAGTCCAGTCAAGGATGGCTTGAACTCGCTCGGGATTGACAGCAATACCCTTACCAGAGATTACATGGCCTAGATAGGTCACTTCTGGCAACCAGAATTCACACTTAGAGAATTTAGCATAAAGGTGATGCTCTCGAAGTTTCGTCAATACTAGTCCTAGATGCTCGGCATGTTCTTCCTCATTCTTGGAGTAGATGAGTATATCATCGAGGTATACCACGACGAATTTATCCAAATACTCCATGAAGATCGAGTTCATTAACTGAGAGAAAGTGGCTGGAGCATTGGTTAGACTGAAAGACATGACAGTGTACTCGTATTGGCCATAACGAGTAACAAAGGCCGTTTTAGGAATGTCCCCATTCTTGATTTTGATTTGATGGTAGCCCAACCTCAAATCCATTTTAGAGAAGACTGAGGATCCAGCGAGCTGATCATATAGGTCGTTGATCCTAGGGAGCGGATACTTGTTCTTGATAGTGACTAGGTTGACAGGTCGGTAATCTACAACCATCCGATCCGTACCATCCTTCTTCTTGACGAAGAGGACGGGGCAAGCCCACGGAGAAGAACTAGGACGGATGAAACCCTTTTTCAAGGACTCATCGAGTTGTTTCTTAAGCTCGGCTAGCTCTAGGGGTGCCATCTTATAAGGTCTTCTAGAGATTGGGACAGTTCCTGGAACAAGGTCTATTACGAACTCGACATCCCTGTCAGGTGGAATACCTGGCAGTTCTTCTGGAAAGACATCCGGGAAGTCACGGACTACCGGAACATCTTCAAGGTCTGGAAGAGGGTTGGCATTTAATGAGTAAAGCTGACGCTTAGACACTCGGGTCAAAACATTGACTGTGTTGCCCAGCGGATGGGTGAGTTGAACCGTTCTAGTAGAGCAATCAATCTTAGCATAATGAGCTGACATCTAGTCCATACCCAAGATGATATTTATGTCCGAGGACTTGAGAGCTATTAGTGATGCAAGGAAGACCAATCTATCGACAAGAATTTCATTTCCATGGCTTATCCTAGAGGTTATCCATCTAGAACCAGGAGTTTGAATGTCCATGGAGTTGGGCATGTCACTAAATGTGGTGTTGTGCAATTGAGCATAGCTCTCAGAGATAAATGAATGAGATGCTCCAGTATCGAAAAGAACAGTTGCCGGATGGCAATTAACAAGGAGCGTACCAAGGACGACGTTGGGATCCTCATGAGTTTCTTCAGCTGAAACATAGTTGACATGGCCACGTGCAGTGGTGGCTGGCTTGGCGTAGTAAGTCTTTCCTGCTGGCTTACCACGGCCAACGGACTGTCCAGGTTGATTGGGGTTGTTTCAGGGGCACTCGCGCAAATAGTGACCCGTTTCTCCACACTTGAAGCATGTCACAACATTGGGGCGTGGAGCAGCATTAGCAGCGGGGCCACCATAGACCTTGGGCAGTGCATACTGCTGTTTGGGGTGAGGCGCCTCGAAGGATGGCCTCGGAGTGAACCTAGGTGGCAGAGCAGTGTTTGGAATCCATACCCGGCACTTCTGGGATCCGGAGCCGGATGAGGAACCAAAATCGCGAGAGTGCTTGCGTGTAGCGTCTTAGTCGGTCTGTCCTGTCTCAGCACTGATGGCCTTATTGACCAATTTCTGGAAAGAGGTGCACTCGTGCAGACGAAGATCACGGCGAAGCTCGGGGCTAAGTCCCTTGCGGAACCTTGCCTGCTTCTTGGTGTCGGTGGATACCTCTTCAGGAGCATAGCGTGCTAAGTTTCCAAACTCATGACTGTATGCATCCACAGTCAGTCTGCCTTGGGTGAAGTTGCAGAATTCTTCCCGCTTACGATCTATGAGACCCTCCGGAATGTGATGCTCACGGAAAGCCTCACTGAATTCAGCCCAAGTAGTGATTTGGCCGGCTGGGCGCATAGCCTCAAAGTTTTCCCACCAAAGGCTAGCAGGGCTTTCGAGGTGATAGGCAGCGTAGGTAACCTTATCAGCTTCGGCTACGTTGGCAGAAAGTAGCTTATGGGTGATGCTGCGAAGCCAATCATCCGCATCGAGGGGCTCGACGGAATGGTTAAACTTCGGTGGGTACAACTTGATAAAGTCATTGATGGACACCAAGTCGTCCCTCTGATGATGTGCAGTATTCTGCTCAAGTCGCTCTAGCAAGCGGTTAGTCTCACGCTTGTTTCTTTCTGCCTCCAGCATAACTTCGGCCAGAGAAGGCGGTTGAGGCAGATTCTCCCCCCTAACTGCATTGGCTTCACCCTGCGCCTGGACAGCAGGGTTGTTGCGGGTGTTGACCATCCTAGGAGAAACAAGACAACAGTTTAGACAAGGATGGCTAAATCTTGGCAGGGAAATACAGAATGTAATGGATAACACGGAATGCAGAGATGATCATCAGTATGACATGGTAATATAGCAACTGGCATACATATACCTACGGTCATACACACCATGCATAGTTTAGTACAAGTCCAGGCTAGAGTACAGCTACGATGAAAGACGATACATCTCATCAGAGGCATTCCAAGATCCTATACATTAGTTTTCTACACCTCCGGAACGTGATACACACCAAGTCGTATCCCACAAGACACGCAGGACTGTGGAGAATACAACTATTACAATACTAGTGGAACTACCACCAACTCAGACTACTCCGTAGTAATCTTCATAGAAATCACCACCATGTCCTGGGAGCTGAACATGATCATCTAGAAACAGTCGGTCCTATGGAGCTTGCGGTCCATAAGGACTCGGGTGTGGCCTTGGTCCAACAAACGGTTGCAGATGGGGTCCACGAGGAGGGGTGATGCCTCCTACATCACGCCATTCCATACAATCTGGTAGACCAGACCGCACGGGGCAAGTCCCTCATGTCCATATACCCAGCCTGCACGGCAGGTGCAAACCGTGTTAGAGTGGCCCAGTGATCAGAACGGGCATTAAAGAGCTCCATTCGCAAGGCACGATTCTCACGGTCCTTGTCCTCAAGCATCTCGGTGGTGGTGCGGAGTAGTGAATCCTCATGGGTAGGATCACAGTAAGTAGCCTGATAGTACCCCTGTGCCCCAGGGAGTGATGCTGGCATATAGCGGAAGTCAGTGTTCTGAAGCAAGGCAGTTCTGGCTCGTATGATAGTCATCATTGAGTAAGCTGCGTCCTGCACGGACATCTCGATGGTAACCCCAAGTCCATAAGAGCAATGGAGGGGTTCAGTGGATCCAGGATAGGAAGGGTAAATCCTGACTGTGCAAAAATATTGGCTTTGATTAAAGTCTCGAAACTGCTCCTCGACGGTATACTCGGGATACCATCGATAGCCTGTCTCAACCATCACTCGGACCAGCATGGCCGTGTGACCAGGTACATCGAGGCACCGGGTCAGACGAACCACTTGATTCTGGGAGCGGGTGGCCATCTGAAAGCACGAAATAATGCAAAGGCATTAGAATTTCTAGGAGAATTCGGACAGCATAATGGCTGTAAATGCTCCGAAAAGACTTGAAACATTCGCAACAGTGTGCAAAACCACTCAACAACATCATATCAAGGTTCTGGTTCAACCGACAACATACTAAAGGTAGTAGAAACTGAACCGAAGCATGGAACCAACAATCCTATAAGTTACTACGGATTAGTAACACGTGAACCTGATAGAGAGAAGAGAGCCTAGTCCTTAACCCACGTAGAATGAGAAGAGAATGACTCAGATCAGAGGGCATAAGGTAAAGGAGTAAAAGCGCCTTACGTTCCCTCCCACAATCAATTCCCCTACATATAACTAAAGCATTTCTAGACTCGACATCGACCAGTTTGGCTTAACGCACCTACAGGCAGTCCGGCTCTGATGCCAACGCTGTCAGGACCCCGATTCTAAGTCACACCGATCTAGCCTGTAACACCTCATATCACATTGCGGCCTCACGCACGGTACTCCCACGGGTGTCGCCTTACCATGGCCCTGGACCGTTTGCGCCTTTTGGCTCACGTATATGACAATGTCGCTAGCATCCATATGATAGAGAACCCGGGCTGACATGGCTAGTCGTGAACCCAATGCGGCATTAACGTATGGGGACAGGCATACATGAATCAACATCGAACGTGTCGGTCCGCAGCGTGTGAATCCGGGCTGTAGCACTGGGCTAACAGGACTCCGGGAACCCGGGCTGTAGCAGGCTAGGCAGGACTCCGGATGTCACCGCGTGACATTTCCCCGAAGGGACAGACACAAGAACGATATGAAACACATGCCGGCTAGTCAAGTGTCCAGAGCAGTAGTGCTGGGCTAGCAGGACTCCGGTGAACCGGGCTGTAGCGGACTGCTATGGCTCAAGGAGGCACTAGACTACATTTCCCCATAAGAGAGGCTGCCAAGGATAAACAACTAGATTGTCGGATCCCACACATACCAAGCATTTCAATACACACAATATGCTCGATATGTGTAAATACAACATGGCATCACAACAAAACTCTACAACTCAAAGTAGTTCATTTAAAGGGCTCCGGAGAGCCTTACATAACATGTTCATACAGATAGGGGTCACATGACCCGACACTCAAGTCATACAATCATTCAAACACATGCGGAAGCAACTTGTCTGGGTACAGACACTAGAAAGAAAGAAGGCTTGACGAAGCCTGTCTATCTACGTAGGCCCTTCACAAGCCTAGATCACCACCTGGGTGGCAAGTCACTCGTCGTCGTCGAGTTCTACATAGAACCCATAGGAAGGGGCGGTGTTGTTGTCTGAAAACAGTAATTGAAGCAACATGAGTACAAAGGTACTCAGCAAGTCTTACAACAGATCCTACTATACATGCACATTCTCAAGAAGGTAGTGGAGTTATTGCAGCACGCCAGCTTTGACTCTTGGCTAAGCTATCCTATGAGACACCACTTGTAAAATAGTTTTCGCACACGAGTCCACTAATCACCATTTCAATACTCCACCGTGGATCCTCCCTCGTCAACCTACGAGAGGGCCATCCGCGGTACTCACACTTATCTTGAGGCTTTTAGTTGTATCCATTTACTTTTCTATGAACCGCATAGGCGACCAAGTAGTCCTTTACCGCGGACGCGGCTATTTGAATAGTTTTATACCCTGCAGGGGTGTACTTCGTCACACACGCTCCCACCACTTGCCACCGTTTACACAGTATGTACTCGGCAACCTTCAAGCGGAAGCCCAGCGAGGGTGTTGGCCACAGCCTACCTAAATACTCGGGTCTCTAGTACAGGTTTATCGCCTATTCAGGTTCCATCCGCAGGGAGTCCGGCCGAGGTTTCCACATACGGCCCCGAACGATGCGTGCAGGGTTCCCGAGACACCAAACGGGCGACTCGGTACACCGGGCCACGAGCTTACCGCATCACAGCCCACCCCTTGGTCAGCGCTGCCCACGGCCTCCAGCTTACTACAAACACCAGAAACTACGTGCAACTCCTGGACAGAGGACAAGGGTGATTAAGAAGCCGAGGGGGTCCATTGGTTTCGGGCCCAATGCGTGGTAGAAGCTGAATCTTAAATCACGCATACAGATCTCAGTTCTTAGGGACGGTCTCAATGAAACAACCCACCATGTACTCCTACATGGCCTCCCATCGATACCTTTACCAAATCGTATTCAACACCTCACTCTCATTACCGACACACACTTTCACTCTAGTTCATCACCCTGATGAGCCAGACCTGACACGACTCTAAGCGTAGCAAGCATAGCATTGTAGGAACACAACATGGCTCAATCAACTCCTACACATGCTAGTGGGTTTCATCTAGTTACTGTGGCAATGACAGGTCATGCAAAGGAAAGTGGGTTCAACTACCACAGCACACAGCAGTTTGAATCGTGTTTTCTTAATGTAGGAAATGAGAGCAGAAGCGAGAAGATGGGTTTGTATCGAAATGATCAATGGGTTGCTTGCCTGACGGAGTGGTGGTGGGATGCTGCCCTTCAGTTGGATACTCGTGAATATCCTCGGAGGCAGAACCTACCACGATGAACACATCGAAGCACAATCAACACCAAGCAAAGTGCAACAATATGATGCATGCATGAGACATGGCAAAATGGATGTATTGGGCTAATGCAACTAAGACTAGATGGGTTTGGACTATTTTGAATCAAAGATTCAAATTCCAAGTTCATATGTGGTCCTTATTAGTGCTTTATCTTTTTCTGCATTAAGCAGTAGGTTAATTTGCTTAAACATGCATGAAACCAGTACAGATGGATAGAATGGATTTTTCTGATCATTTTTCATATATAAATCTATTCATTCAGAGCTATAGATTATTTTCTATGATTTTTTGAAGTTTGTGATATTTTCTGGAATTTCCTGTATAAAAATAATTCCAGTAGTTAAATTGTTTATTACGTCAGCAGTGTGTCATGATGACGTCAGCGGTCAACGGGGTCGTCCAGGTCAAACCTGACGTGTGGGTCCCCTGTGTCAGTGTCACTGTTAGATAATTAAACTAATTAGAATTAACTTAAATCTAACCCAGGTTAATTAGCAGGCGGGCCCCACTTGTCATTGACCCAGGGGAGGTCAAACCCCTGGTCAATTGGGCGGAAGCGCCGGCGTTTAGCCGCCGGCGAGGCCAGACGCGGCGGTGGGGTGCGGGATCCGTGCTCCGGCGACCAAATGGGCGGCGGAGAGCATCTACACGCAGCTGGGAACGAGCCGCATCGATTGGTGGTGGTGGTGGAGCTCGGGGTCGCCGAAATCGATGCCGGCGACGAGCTGTGCGGCTGCTGGGGTACGGGTGTAGTCGAACCCGTCGCTAGAGAGCACGGCGAGGGGCGTGCGATGGTGCTACGGGCTCCTGGCGATGTAGTGAAGCTAACGGCCATGGTGGTGCGACCGTTGGATGGCCGGAGCCTCGTCGGCGACGAGCTCGGCGGCGACGCGTGCGTGTGAGCTACATGCAGTTGCTACGGAGCTCGAGAGGGAGAATGGAGAGGATAGGGAGGTGGCCAGGCTCACGGTGGTTGCGACGGAGCGGACGACGAGGTCGGGGGCGAACTACTGCGGTGGTGACGGCGGAGCGGATCTCCGGCGGTGGGCGGTGAAGGCGAGGTCGGAGCAGTGGCTTCGGGGCAAGCGGGCGCTCGGGGCTCGACTTGCTCGAAGGAGAAGGCGACGGCGGAGCTGCTGGACACGGTCAGGTGACGCGGAGACGGCGGTGGCTACGGCTACGCCGGCGAGGTGGCAGCGGCTCCTTCGGCCATGGCGAGAGAGAGCAAGGGAGAGGCGATGGGGGAGAATGGAGGTGTCCAGGGGCTCGGGGGCGCGACGTGGAGGTCGTCCAGCTCGTCCACGGGCGAGGCGGCAAGCAGGTGGCGCCGTGGCGAGCTCGCACACGCCGGCGTCACCTCTGTGCCTGCTCTGGCGGGAGCAAGCAGCTGACTGGCCATGGGCCAGCACAGTGCTGGGCCGCTAGGTGGGCTGCCAGGTAAGTTTCTTCTCTGCTTTATGTTTTTCTTTTTATTTGTTTCTGTTCTGTGTTTTGAAATAGTAGAAATACTATTCCATTTAGGAAAAACCTGAAAATATTCAGAGGCACATTTGAAAATATTCTCAACAGCCTAAAAATACCTTCAAGATTATTTGGGCATTTTAAAATATTTATAGGATTTAAATTGCCCAAATGCAAATACTCATGGCTTGGTGCAAAATCCAGAATAGCCTCCAAAAATACGAAACCATTTTTGGCAGAGGTTTTAGCCAGGACCAAAGATGGTGAACATTTATGGAGGGCATTTCAGGTTCGTTGAAAAGGATTTTAGTAAACCCTAGTTGGGTTCAGGGGGGTGTTGGGGGTTTCTGGCATCCCCATTTCATGTTTCTGTGAAAAGTAGACATGATGCAACACTCTAATGCATGAACTAGCTAGGATGTGACACGAACAGTCAAAAAACATAAACCCATTACGCTGCATGGCACCGTTCTGGACGGATGGCTCAATGTCCCATGTAAAATACACACGACGCCAGATACCGTGGCAACCCACAGCCTCAGAGAATGTTGGATACTTCGGCAGGTAGCCAAGAGCGGCGAGGACATCCTTATCAAGGACACCCCAGAACAACACCCTCTAGCAAACGACGACAATAGAGTATTGACAATCTTCGAGACATTCGCTTCAAACAATAAGCGTAAAAGGGCACTGCGCGATCTCGCCGAAGTTTGCCAGGTCGCCGCAATTAACCCCTGGAACGACACGGCCATAACCTTTAACGCCAGTGACAAACCTAAATACAGAACAGTCCGAGCACCAGCTGCATTAGTCCTTAGTCCTATCGTGGACGGTTTTCCACTCACAAAAGTCCGCATGGACGGCGGCAGTGGACTAAACCTCATTTACGAGGAGACGCTCCACAAGATGGAAATAGACAGGAGCCGCATCGAGAAAAGCAGCACAACCTTTCGAGGTATCCAACCGGGAAGCACAGTGTGCGGGAAAAATTACACTTGATGTGGTATTCGGCACGCCGAAGAATTATCGGTCCGAAGAAATAACTTTCCAGGTGGCCCCTTTCAACAGTGGATACCACGCCCTGTTAGGACGAGAGTCCTTCATGCACTTTCAAGCCATACCTCATATGGGTATATGAAGCTAAAAATGCTCGGGCCTAATGGAATAATCACCCTCATCAGTGATCCCGATATAGTACTCCGCGCCGAGAACAAAGCCGCATCCTTGGCCCTCGAGGCATTGTCTGAGGCCCTTGCGGCTGAAGAACTAACCGCACTACGCTCCACTGTGGATAGAGATGATGTCATCCTGGAAAAATGACCCAAATCTACTTCCTTCAAGCCAGCAGAAGAAACGGTCAAATTTTAGGTCCATCCAACAGACCCGAAGAAGACAGCTTCCATCGGAGCGCAACTCAGCCCCACAGTAGATGCCGCGCTACGAGACTTCTTGCGCGAAAACTGGGATATATTCGCCTGGCACCCTTTAGATATGCCAGGAATCCCGCGCGAGTTGGCCGGACATAGCCTCAACATACTAAAGGGATATAAACCGGTCAAGCAAACACTGCGGCGCTTTTCCGAACCCAAACGACAAGCTATGGGTGAGGAGCTAGCCAAACTCATCGAGGCCGGATTCATCAAAGATATTAAACATCCGGACTGGCTGGCAAACTTGGTAATGGTACCAAAGAAGGATAAATCCTGGCGCCTATGCGCTGACTTCAAAGACCTTAACAAGGCTTGCCCTAAGGATCCCTTCCCTCTTCCACGCATTTATCAAATCATTGACACTATCGCAGGACACGGCTCGCTGTGCTTGCTTGATGCATATTCCGGATACCATCAAATCAAAATGAAGGAGTCCGATCAAGCCGCAACAGCATTCATTACGCCATACGGGCCATTTTGCTTCAACACCATGCCCTTCGGGCTCAAGAACGCCGGCGCCACCTACCAGCGCATGATCCAAACATGCCTCGAGAAACAGTTCGACGAAACAGTGGAGGCCTACGTAGACGACGTCGTCATCAAAACTAGACACGTTGAAACACTAATAGACGACTTGCGTCTCACATTTGACAACCTCCGCACATACGACATCAAGCTTAACCCGGAAAAGTGCGTCTTCGGCGTCCCCACCGGTAAACTACTAGGCTTCATCGTTTCCAACAGAGGAATTAAATCAAATCCAGCCAAAATCCGAGCTCTGTCGCAGTTGGCCACGGCAACCGAACTCAAACAGGTCCAAAAACTCGCCGGGTGCGTGGCAGCTTTAAGCCGCTTTATCTCCAGGTTGGGGGAAAAGGCACTGCCCCTTTATCGCCTTCTGCGGCGCACCGGTAACTTTGAATGGACAGACGCAACGACAGCCGGACTGGAGGAAATAAAAGCCCTTTTGGCAAGCAACCCAATCCTGGCCGTGCCAAACATCGGCAAACCAATGCTCCTATATATATCAGCAACACACCAGGTGGTGAGCGCCGTACTCGTCGTCGAACGTGAACAGGACGGCCACAAATTTCCGCTCCAGAAGCCGGTATACTACGTATCCATCGTCCTCACACCATGCAAATCCCGATACCCTCACTATCATAAGATAGCATATGCAGTCTTCATGGCATCTCGAAAATTGCGACACTACTTTCAGGAGTGTTCGATCACGGTGGCTTCCGAAGTGCCCCTCAATGATATAATCAACAACTGGGATGCAACGGGCCGGATTGCCAAATGGGCCATTGAGCTCCTGCCATTCGACATCACATACGAACCACGACGAGCCATCAAATCCCAGGTACTGGCTGACTTCGTCGCCGAATGGACAGAGGCCGAACTCCCTAAAGAGTACGGCACATATTCCAACTGGGTCATGCATTTTGACGGCTCCAAAATGTTGGCAGGGCTAGGGGCAGGCGTCGTATTAACGTCCCCCACAGGAGATATCGTCCAGTACGTACTCCAAATATTATACACAGACTCCAACAACCCAGCCGAATACGAGGCCTTGCTACATGGCCTTCGGATGGCCGTATCAATGGGCATACACCACCTGGAGGTGCGCGGGGACTCAAACCTTGCAATATCCCAAATTAATGGAGACTTTGATGCCAAAGATCCAAAGATGACAGCTTATCTAAATGTCGTCTTGAAACAGTCGGCTCGGTTCGAGGGGCTCTAATTTCATCACGTTGCCCGCGAAAGTAATCAGGCGGCAGACGTCCATGCTCGCATCGGCGCTAAGCGCGACCCTGTCCCACCTAACATCTTCCTCGGAAGGCTCTTCAAGCCATCCGTGGTGTGGCAAGGGGGAGATAGCAACGACAGTCCCATTCTGAACACAAACACAGATAGCGAACACGCCGATATCATCGGAGGCTCAGCCACCGAAATAACACCATCAGCCCACCTCATCATGGCAGTAATTGCCCCGTGGACCGAACCATTCTTGGCCTACTTTAATAGGAAGGAGCTCCCAGAAGATCAGAACGTGGCTCGCCGCATAATTCAGCGTTCGGAGGCCTATAAAGTTCACGAGGGAGAGCTGTACAAGAAAAGCACTACCGGAGTCCTTCAAAGGTGTATGTCCGAGGAGGAGGGGCGGCAACTCTTGGCAGAAATTCACGCCGGTCTCAGTGGGCACCACGCCGCAGCTCGGGCACTTGTCATCGAGGCCTTCCGGACAGGATTCTATTGGCCTATGGCCCGGGCAGACGCACAGGACCTCGTCGAGCGCTGCGTTGGATGCCAACTCTTTGCCAACCAAAGCCATATGCCCCCAACTCCGGGAGAAAAATATTTGCTGGTCATGGTGGATAAATTCACCAAGTGGATAGAGGTTAGACCAGTTAAAACGGCCGAGTCCGGACCGGTGATCGCATTTATATCTGATGTGGTGCACCGTTATGGTGTACCACACAACATCATCACTGATAACGGTTCCAATTTCACAGTTGATGAGGTGAAAACCTGGTGTGCTAATCTGGGCATTAAGCTCGATTACGCCTCTGTCTACCACCCGCAAACAAACGGTCAAGTCGAGTGAGCTAATAGTCTTATTATGAGCGGCATCAAACCCAGGCTAGTGCGGTCTTTGAAAGAATCAGACAAACACTGTGTTGATGTAACGCCCATGATGCGGCTATATCTCCCACGTGTCGAGGCACGACTTAGAGGCATAACCGCATAGTGGTTTTGTCGCAAGAAGGGTCATCTTCACACAATCCCATGTAATGAACAAGAATGGGATAAAGAGTTGGCTTACAATCGCCACTTCACACAATACATAAATATCATCATACATCATCCAAAATACAATCATATAGACCGACTACGGTCAAAATCCAGATGAAAATAAGACAACCCCAAATGCTAGATCCCCGATCGTCCCAACTGGGCTCCACTACTGATCATCAGGAAAAGACACATAGTAACGACCACGTTCCTCGTCGAACTCCCACTTGACATCGACGCCATCATCTGCATTGGCATCGTCGGCACCTGCAACTGGTGTTGGAAGTATCTGTGAGTCACGGGGACTCAGCAATCTCACACCCGCGAGATCAAGACTATTTAAGCTTATAGGACAAGAGGTGCAACGAGGTGGAGCTGCGGCGGCAAAAGCATATATGGTGACTAACTTGCGCATATGAGAGCGAGAAGAGAAGCAAAGGAGCGGACGTCATCTAGCAATGACCAAGAAGAGGTCCTGAACACCTACTTACGTCATACATAACACAGACTGTCTTCACTTCCCGGACTCCGCCGAGAAGAGACCATCACGGTTACACACGCACTTGGTGTATTTTAATTGGGTCAAGTGACAAGTTATCTACAACCGGACATTAACAAATTCCCATCTGCCTCATAACCGCGGGCACGGCTTTCGAAAGATAATACCATGCAGGGGTGTCCCAACTTAGCCCATCATAAGCTCTCATGGTCAACGAAGGATAAACCTTCTCCCGGAAAGACCCGATCAGTCTCGGAATCCCGGTTTACAAGACATCTCGACAATGGTAAAACAAGACCAGCAAAGCCGCCCGAATGTGCCGACAAATCCCGATAGGAGCTGCACATATCTCGTTCTCAGGGCACACCGGATGAACACTACGTACAGCTAAAACCAATCCTCGAGTTTCCCCAAGGTGGCGCTGCAAGTGGCTCTAGTTTGGACCAGCACTCAGAGGAACACTGGCCCGGGGGTTTAAAATAAAGATGACCCTCGGGCTCTAGAAAACCCGGGAGAAAAAGGTATAGGTCGCAAATGGTAAAACCAAGGTTGGGCCTTGCTGGAGGAGTTTTATTCAAGGCGAACTGTCAAGGGGGTCCCATAAATCACCCGACCGCGTAAGGAACGCAAACTCAAGGAACATAATCTCGGTATAACAGTAACTAGGGCGGCAAGGGTGGAACAAAACACCAGGCATAAGGCCGAGCCTTCCACCCTTTACCAAATATATAGATGCATTAATTAAATAAGAGATATTGTGATATCCCAACATATCCATGTTCCGACATGGAACAAACTTCAACTTCACCTGCAACTAGCAACGCTATAAAAGGGCTGAGCAAAGCGGTAACATAGCCAAACAACGGTTTGCTAGGAGAGGATGGTTAGAGGCTGACATGGCTAAAAATAGGAGACATGATATAGCAAGCGATAGGTAGCGAGCATGGCAATAGAGCGAACAACTAGCATAGCAAAGATAGAAGTGATTTCGAGGGGTGGTCATCTTGCCTGCAAGATTCTCAGAGTTGTCGAAGGCTTGATCCTCATAAGCGTACTCGACAGGTTCCTCGTTCACGAACTCGTCTCCCGGCTCTACCCAAGACAAAAACACAGACAAACGGAACCACAATCAACAACGAGAAATGCACAAGCAACATGATGCAAGACATGTATGATATGCAAGATGTGATATGCGATGCATATGCGTGCTCCGGAAGGAAAATGATGAACATGGCAGTAACTTGGCAAACCAAGCATGCCACTGGAAAGAAGAGATGATTTCGGTCGAAATCGATATAAAGAACACCGGAATCGGATGCACGGTTTGCAAATGGCAAGCAAAACAAGAATGACACTAATCTACGATAAACAGCAAGATAGCACTTAAAATGCAACAAGTAACAATTCTACAGCACCCCAACATAGCAACAAAGCACATGACAGTAATCTAAAGGAGATGCTTGACAAAAGATGAACACTGAGCTACGGCTAGTTCACAACATATCAAGCTCAAACAAGCATGGAAAAAGTGCAAAAGATTACAGGTTCACAGACTTGGTGAAAAACTGGACATGGCAGAAATCAGCATCAGGTAGCAATGTTCAGAGCACGAAATCAACATGCTACAGCACTTAACATAGAAAAACAAGGCATGGTAGTGTTATACGAAATGCACATAACAAAATTCCCTTACTGACCATAAGCCAAAAAGGACTAGAAGAAATGATGGCAAGCATGTAAACATATCAAGTTTCGTTATCAGGTTTCAGACTTAGCACAAAACAGAGCATGGCAGAAATATTAATATGTAGGCCTCTTTGTGAGCTTGATGCACTCATTATAGAGCAATTCATGACAAACCAGGCATACCTACAGCAATATGGCATGTTTATGAAGCTATCTATGGCAAGAACAATTGCATAGCATGTATGGATCAACCACAATAAGCTTGGCAAAAATGCATGTCATGTTAAGAATCTGCCAGAAATATTTTATAGCAAAAGTAGAGCAAGATTGAGACATGCTATGGTACTATAAACTTGCAAACAATTGCAGGAATGGATTAATTACAACTATAGCTACAAAACATACTTACTGAACATCTCGAAAATATGCATGGATCTCTCTGTAGCATCATGTTTACATGGCAACCAAATTACAGCAGACTAGGACTTAGAGAAATCACAGAAATATTACGGGGCCTAGTTTGCATGCTTGTGCTAGTCACCACAGAGATCACAAAAATACATGGACTATACTACTGGAAAGATGGCACGGCATACTTCAAAACACATGTAGAGCTCATGCTCAAAAGATGCACAGATTAAATGATACAAAAATGGCAAATCTCCAAGTTCTGATAAGAACCAGAGATTAACAGAAACTAGCCCTGTTCCAACGAAGATTTGGGCATCAAGATGACCTCTAATGAAAATTGTGCAATTGAACAAAATGAAGAGCATCACGACGCGAACAATTTGACATATTACACGCGCAAATCGGAGCTACATGCACAAAGTTATCGCATCTCGAACCTAGGCACTTGCTGATAATTATCCAAGACTTGGAAAAATACAGAGGGGCGAGAAGTCAACGGGCTCACAGATCTGGATCGAGCTCCCGAGCTCGGGCCCGACCGGAGGCGAGGCAGGGGCGGCGAGGCGAGGGGCGAGGGGGCCGGAGGCGGTCGCCGGCGGCGGGGCTCGGCGGGGCCGGAC